>NW_015507340.1:68963-91484 GCF_001515645.1 Sinocyclocheilus grahami | reverse complement strand
ACACACACACTCATATACACACACACTCATGCACACACACACACATGCACACACATACACACACACACACACACACACTCATATACACACACACTCATGCACACACTCACATACACACACACTCATGCACACACACACACTCATATACACACATGCACACACACACTCATATACTCACACACTCATGCACACACTCACACACACTCACACACACACACACACACTCATATACACATGCACACACACACTCATATACACACACACACTCACACACACTGATATACACACGCACACACGTGTTCAGTCCTGCTCAGTTACCACTTAATGCTGTGAATCTTCAAATTAACTTTGTGCTTTTGTGTTGTGAGCATGTCCTCTTATGTGTGTTTTACTGAATAAATAAGATTTTTTATTATTTCTGACCGAAGTCTCTTCTGCTCACCAGGGCTATTTTTATTAGTTTTTAAAAAATACAGTAAAATGTGAAATATTATTATAATCTAAAACAGCTGTTTTCTATGTGAATCTCTGTTAAACTGTAATGTATCTCTGTGATGTGCAGCTGTATTTTCAGCATCATTCCTCCAGTCTTCAGTGTCACATGATCTTCAGAAATCAGTATAATATGCTGATCTGAAACAGATTTTTTAAACGGTCATATTTTTGAATCAAATAAAGACAGCTTTGGTGAGCAGAAGAGATTTCAGGAGCATCAAACTCGTCAAGCGGTCATTAGCGTCTCTCTAGAGAGTCTCTGCTCTGGTTTATGAGCTGTAATTGTAGAGCGTCCGGCACAGAAAAACAAACAAACTCTCGTTCGGGCTTCGGCTGTGTGATGGTCCAGAAACACACAGAGACTCTCCGACTGTAGATGTGAAAGCTGAAGCGCTGCACACGATCTGGAATCATTTAACCTGCTGGTTCTTTAGAGATGGAGGCTCATGGGAAATGTTTCGCTCTCAGGATACAGTGTCTCCCTCACTTCCTGTCCTGCTGCTCCGTCGTTTCCTCCTCATGTGTCGGTGATGATGTTTGATTGATTGACAGCTGCACCCGTGGCATCAGGAGCTGATTGGTTATATGTGTTCGGGGGCAGGGTCAGCGGTTGCCAGGGAAACGTTCTGCTGATTCAATGGGCATTCATGCTTTATTTTTATCACACAATAGCAGTGAAGTCACGATGAAAAGCTATTGTGTTATTTTCAGAGTTTGACGAGATGATTATTACTGTGATTAGAGCAGAAAGGTTATCGGCGCGTCACCGAAGAACAGGTTCATTTTTAGCTCTTGTCGAGTGTTAAAGGAAAAATCCACCCAAACATGACAACATCTACTCCTGATCCAGATAGAGATATTATGCAGCTTTTGTGTAAATCACTGTTAACATGCAGCCATGAATGAACTGTATTGTCCATCATACAGTAATGAAAGTTTGAGTGACCGTCATGTTCATGTTTTGCTTGCAGTCACTATCCCAAGACATCGTTCACTATCGTGACGGACACGCCGGAGAACCTGCGTCTGAAGCAGCAGAGTGAACTACAGAGTCAGGTGAGAGTCACACGTATGTTACTGGTCACGCGTGACACGGAGCTGGAGCTCAACGCTTCTAACATCCAGTTTCAAATGAACACAACTCATTTTGCATGAAAGCGTTAAGCAGAAATCCAAACCATGTTTTACGAGGGTGACCCAGTTTTCTTCCTTTGATTCTTCTGGATGTTCGTGCAGACGCAGAAGCACTGCAGATATCTGGAAAGCAGTGTCTCGCGTCTGTTATTGATTAGATGAACACTGGCATCTGATCACAAAGATTGTTCTACATGCAAAAGTCTGAGACGATCTGAGAAATGAACAAAGAAACGCTACGAGTAATGCATATTTCACATTCTGCAGTGTTTCTGTTTCCAGACGTCCAGATGAGTTTGTTCAGATCACTGTCTGTGTTCGGGTCGATTGAGCTGTGGCATCGACGCTGATGTCCCACACATTACATCACACTGTGTCTGTGTTTCAAAGCTTCTCTGGAAGTTTGTGACCTAAAAGCGGGTCACGGGTCTGTTCTGATGAGACCCTGTGTGTGTGAGAGAGAGAGAGAGTCTGAGGTGCTTTGGTCTCTGATAACAAACACACAACATCACACTACTGTCACTATGAATGAAAATGACCGGACCTTATTCCTCAGCGACTCACTGAGACGCAGGTGAGATGATCTTCTGTCTTTCGCTCTGATCATGTTCTCAGGATTCATAATATCTCCAGAATAACATCCCTGATGAATGCTTGTTGATCGGATCTGTCTCTGTCTCCTGAGCTCTCGCTCATCGTGAGATCTTTGACTTTGAGGTGTTTGAGGAAGCTCATAAAACCTGCCAGACGCGCCGTGATGTCACTGACGGAGGCGGATGGTCTGCTCGGTCTGTCCTGTGGTTTTCACTCTGTTTATGTTTTGCTTTTCTCTTTTTGGATTCTGATGGTTAAAGCGTTTAGCTTTTCCTGTGATTGTGCCTCATCATTCCCTCATCCAGACTCACTGCTGTCTCACACATGTTTGTCAAACTTAGAAAACGAGAGCGTCTCAATCCCACGAACCGTTTTTAGCAGGCCCTTAAATGCTGCTCTGTAATTAGAGCGAATGAAAAGAGAAAACAGGGTTTTAAACACATTTCCTCCTCTCAACTTCCTCTCTGACTTGTGTTCGTGTGTTTGATTTGAGCTGCTGATGTTCAGATCGTTTCATGTTGGGAAGTATGTGGACTCCATTAGATTCAAATTCTGTTTTCCATTTTCATTTTAATGGTTTCATTAATTTTTAAACATCAAAAAACATATCTAATCAAATTAATTTATGAAACTTTAACAATGTAGCAATTTAATTACATTTTTTATGTAATTATATGACCAAATGAAAGGTTATTTCTTTATTACCAAATTCCATTTTAATTTATCTTTCCTAAATTCTGTGTTATGATTTATTACAAATGTATCATCAAACAACTGTGGTAATCAAATAAATCATTTAAAATATAATCAAGTGAAAATATAACAATTATTTTATAACAAAACATTTCATTTTTGTTCTAATTCATCATTTCAATTCAATTTTTTAGAATTTTACTCAAATAATTTTTTTATAAATGAAAACATGAATTAAAAATATTTTCATTGTGAAATAGTGTTTTAGTGTTTAGTAATAGTAGTAAAAATAGTGTTTTATTCAATTTTATTATTATTATTATTATTATCTGAAATAGTTAAAATCAGTCAAATCAAATAAACTCGTTTTCTGAAGTAGGTTTATAACAGTAGTCTTCCTGTAGTTAAGATGAAAGTCAATATTTGTGTTGAGATGACTGGAGACTGAAATATTAATCAGGCTCTTTTGTGTTTTTGAGGATTGTTATGATCCGGTTGTGATGATGAATGTTGGAGCTGCGGTTATCATGGAGCGGCCCATATGGTGTCTCACAGACGTTTGGCTGCAGAACCAACACACAGGGCCAGATCAACACACACACACACACACACTCAAAACACACTCAGGGCCAGATCCACTCACACACACACACACACACACTCACTCACTCACTCACTCACTACTCACTCACTCACACAGAGACACACACACACACACTCACTCACTCACACACACAGAGACACACACACACTCACTCACTCACTCACACAAAGACACACACACACACACTCACTCACTCACTCACACAGAGACACACACACACTCACTCACTCACTCACACAAAGACACACACACACACACTCACTCACTCACTCACTCACACAGAGACACACACACACACACTCACTCACTCACACACACAGAGACATACACACACATACACTCAAAACACACTCAGGGCCAGATCCCACCTGACCCACACACACTGGTTTCCATGTTTTATGGGTTCATGCCATAGACATAATGGTTTTTCTACTGTACAAACTGTATTTTCTATCCGCTTACCCTGAACCTCCCCCTCACACAAAACTACAGGCATTTTTAGATTCTCAAAACACTTCATTCTGTAGGATTTATAAGCTGTGTTCCTCATGGAGACCCTCGTGTCCCCACAAGGTCAAGGATTTTGTATATTGCCATCTTTGTGTGGACCCATAATGTGGGTAATACCTGATCCACACACACACACACACACACACACACACAGATGTGAATGGTCTGCATCAGAAGTAGTAACTGCTGTCTGTGGTGAACGACACGAGTCGTACGAATGAACTCGAGCTGATGGATGTGAGCTCATTGTCTCAGTTTCAGTCGGATCTCTGGCACTAGTTTTAGTAGTCAGCATCAGTGCTGGTTAACTGAGGGTTAGTGTTCACTCTGAACTTCAGTACTTGGTTTGCTGTCATCACTATGAGCACTAGGACTAGTTATGGTAATGGTTAGTGTGAGGTGCACATATCTCTGCACATTCCTTTCTGTGTGCGACACTTTCTCCTCCAGCAGTGATAACGCTCGAGTGTTTCTAAACGGGGAAGCGTCTCTGATAAGGTCTGTTCCGGAGCAGAAGCTGGTCAGTCGGGCTGAAGCGTCGCTCTGGTCGGCTGCGTCCAGCTCTGAGCTCTGAGTTTGTGTTTCAGTCATGTCTGCCGCTGAGGAAGCTGCTGGACAGATGGACGGAGGTGTGGAGCTGACCGCTGAGGTGAGAGCACTGACCGTGCCGAGCAGAGTCACGGTGACCTTCACACGACTGGCCGCTCTCATACCGCATGTGTGTGTGTGTGTGTTTGTGTGTTTCTCACAGGATTCTCCAGCAGCTGTCACAGCTGATCCAGGTCTTCATCCAAGTTCTGATCCAAAACCTGATCCGACTCTGCCGCTGAGGAAGCTGCTGGACAGATGGACGGAGGTGTGGAGCTGACCGCTGAGGTGAGAGCACTGACCGTGCCGAGCAGAGTCACGGTGACCTTCACACGACTGGCCGCTCTCATACCGCATGTGTGTGTGTGTTTGTGTGTTTCTCACAGGATTCTCCAGCAGCTGTCACAGCTGATCCAGGTCTTCATCCAAGTTCTGATCCAAAACCTGATCCGAGTTCTGTTCTGAATCCTGATCCGACTTCTGATCCAAAACATGATCCGAGTTCTGATCTGAATCCTGATCTGACTTCTGATCTGAATCCTGATCCAAAACCTGATCCGAGTCCTGGTCCAAAACCTGATCCGACTTCTGATCTGAATCCTGATCCGAGTCCTGATCCAAAACCTGATCCGAATCCTGATCCGAGTCCTGGTCCAAAACCTGATCCGACTTCTGATCTGAATCCTGATCCGAGTCCTGATCCAAAACCTGATCCGAATCCTGATCCGAGTCCTGGTCCAAAACCTGATCCGACTTCTGATCTGAATCCTGATCCGAGTCCTGATCCAAAACCTGATCCGAATCCTGATCCGAGTCCTGGTCCAAAACCTGATCCGACTTCTGATCTGAATCCTGATCCGAGTCCTGATCCAAAACCTGATCCGAATCCTGATCCGAGTCCTGGTCCAAAACCTGATCCGACTTCTGATCTGAATCCTGATCCGAGTCCTGATCCAAAACCTGATCCGAATCCTGATCCGAGTCCTGGTCCAAAACCTGATCCGACTTCTGATCTGAATCCTGATCCGAGTCCTGATCCAAAACCTGATCCGAATCCTGATCCGAGTCCTGGTCCAAAACCTGATCCGACTTCTGATCTGAATCCTGATCCGAGTCCTGATCCAAAACCTGATCCGAATCCTGATCCGAGTCCTGGTCCAAAACCTGATCCGACTTCTGATCTGAATCCTGATCCGAGTCCTGATCCAAAACCTGATCCGAATCCTGATCCGAGTCCTGGTCCAAAACCTGATCCGACTTCTGATCTGAATCCTGATCCGAGTCCTGATCCAAAACCTGATCCGAATCCTGATCCGAGTCCTGGTCCAAAACCTGATCCGACTTCTGATCTGAATCCTGATCCGAGTCCTGATCCAAAACCTGATCCGAATCCTGATCCGAGTCCTGGTCCAAAACCTGATCCGACTTCTGATCCGAATCCTGATCCGAGTCCTGATCCGAATCCTGATCCGAGTCCTGGTCCAAAACCTGATCCGATCGTGTCCTCGTGTGTGTGTGTGTGTGTGTCCTCGTGTGTGTGTGTGTGTGTGTGTTTTGCTTCAATAGAGGAAGAATACCAACGGCAGGAAGAAGCTGGTGAACGATGTGTGCTCGTGTGTTCCTGAAACATTGGAGATTCTACACGCTAAACACGCCTCACAGCTGAACAGTGAGGTGAGACGAGATCGTCAGAGCCACACATCATTCATAAATAAAGGTCATCAGCAGGGTTTCTGCCGGTCTTACATTAAAACAGATAGAAAATAGACAAGCTAAAATAAATGTCCCGGCATGAAGTGTTGCCAAATGAGTCTCTTCCTCAGTGTTTCTGTCTTGTTTTCCAGTACAAATTTCTAAAGATTCTTAAATCAAGGTGCATTTACTGGAGATGCAAAATGATTTGAAGTCTTGTTTTCTGAGAGATGTATCAAAATTAAGTGACTTCATGCTTAAATTAATGCTGTTCAGTTGCTTTGTCACAATCTGTATTGTTAAAAGCGCTATATAAATAAAGGTGACTTGACTTGACTTAAAACAAGAACAAATATCTGTCAATGGGGAATGAATTAACTTGATTTTTAATTTGCACCCATTGGCAGATATTTGTTCTTGTTTTAATTGTAAACAAACTACATTTTGATCAATTACTCAGTACATTTATAGACATTTGCATTGGAAAACAAGACAGAATGTCAGTTTTTTGCAGTGTGTGTATGTGTCTGTGTGTGTGTGTGTCTGTCTGTGCGTGTGTGTGTGTGTGTGTGTGTGTGTGTGTTCAGCTGCTGTACCGTGAGGATGGACGCAGGGATCTGTGTGTCAATCTGTACTCGCTGATGCCCGACACGCCAGACACGGAGTTTGCTAGAGAGATGAGTGATCTTCAGAGTGAGGTACGACACGCCACAAACACGCTCAGACACACACAATCCAACTATCTATCTATTCAACTATCCTTTTATCCATCCATATATCTCTCCATCTATTCAACTATCCATCTTGACCCTCAAATTTCACACCATTTTAAATGATCAGACAATATTTTGACAAGCCAGCATAAAACTGGCCCAATGTCATTCTAAACACAAGATTCAACAAAAACTAAAGCGCTCTGGATGCTAAAAGAGTCTCATAGTTTTAGTTTGAGAGCGGCGCTACGGTCGGATGTATCTGGACAGTGTTGTATTTAACACAGGGTGCTCAAACTCAGATAACACTACACACAGGCGCCGTCACAGACAACAGACCAACCAAACGCTGCCAAACTGTGCTCTGAATCCAAGAGGAAATACCACACACACACACACACACACACACACACACGCTCAGACACACATGCCAGTCACATGATGATGATGGTGGTGATGTTTCAGGTCAGATATAAAGAGGATGGGAGGAAGAAGCTGTCGTGTAGTCTGTACTCTCAGCTGCCCGACACGACTGACACGCAACACGCCAAACGCATGACGGATCTGCAGAGCGACGTAACGCACACGCATCACTCATGTTCACCTGTCCGATGTCATGTGACCGCGCTCTTACACCTGCTCTCATTGTCTGACAGAATAAATACAAAGAAGCTGGCAGAAAAAACGCTTCCACATGTCTGTACTCACAACTGCCTGAAACCCTGGAGACTCAACACGCTAAAGAAGCGCACCAGCTGCAGAGCCAGGTGCAAAAATACAGGAATTAACACTTTTATTCATCGAGGATGCTTTGAATTTATCAAAAGTGACAGTAAAGACATTTATAATGTTACAGTAGATTTCTCTTTCAAATAAATGCTGTTCTTTTGAACTTTCTGTTCAAAAGAACAGTTTCCACAAAAACATTCAGCAGCACGACTGTGTTCAACACTGATAATAATCAGTGTGCTCAGGTGAAGTATAAGGAGGCCAGTAAGCAGCAGATGAGCAGATCTCTGTACCATCAGCTCTCAGAGACTCCAGAGACTCAACACGCTCGAGACGCCGCTCACATCCAGAGCGAGGTAACACTGACACGCTCCTGTTCTGCAGAACGCATCTCTTCCAGTGTGTGTTGACCGAGAATGTGAGTGTGTGTGTGTGTTGTGTGATCAGCTGAAGTACAGGCAGGGCCGGGCGTCTGTGATGGGCAGTAGTTTGTTCTCGCTGATGACAGAGACGCCGCAGAACGAGTTTGTGAAGCAGCAGATGGAGCTCCGGAGTGAGGTGAACATGTCTGTCTATTCCAGTACAATATCTGAACATTCCTAAACCACGAGAAGCTAAATTAGTCTTCTTTTCTGAGAAACTGATCAAAATGAAGTGAGTTTAGGCTTAAAATAAATATCCACCTGTGGGGTCAGAAAAATCACCTTAATTCTGAGGGAAAAACCCAAATTTTTAAATAAAAATTATAGATTTTTATGTCAAAAATCATTAGGATATTAAGTAACGATCATGTTCCATGAAGATATTTAGTACATCTCCTACCGTAAATATATCAAAACTTAATGTTTGATTAGTAATATGCATTGCTAAGAACTTCATTTGAACAACTTTAAAGATGATTTTCTCAATATTTAGATTTTTTTGCACCCTCAGATTCCAGATTTTCAAATATTGTCTGATCCTAACAAACCATACATCAATGGAAAGCTATTTATTCAGCTTCCAGATGATGCATACATCTCAATTTCACAAAATTGACCCTTATGACTGGTTTTGTGCTCCAGGGTCACACACATATATATATATATATATATAAATAATTGTATGTCATCCGACTGCCCCTAGTTTGAGAAGCACTGATCTGGAATCTTCTTTATGTTTTGTGACTTCATGTTAAGTGTTTTCCTCTTCACGTGTGTTTGTGTGTTTCAGCTGAAGTATAAAGCTGACGTGAAGGAAAACTCCAGTAATCTGTACTCGCTCATGCCCGAGACGCTGGACACGCAGTACGCCAAACACGCCGCGGAGTTACAGAGTGACGTACGACACACACGCGTGTGAACTCACTGAGGCTCGTCAGAGCAACAATATATCAGTCACTCTCTCCCTGATCACCATAGCAACCCCTTAACAACACCATAGCAACCACTTACCTAGCCCTAGCAACCATCCCGAACACCCTAGCAACCATCTCTGAGCTCAGATCATTCAGATGTCTGGATTGTGAATCATGTTGACCTCAGGTGAAGTATAAGGAGGCCAGTAAGCAGCAGATGAGCAGATCTCTGTACCATCAGCTCCCAGAGACTCCAGAGACTCAACACGCTCGAGACGCCGCTCACATCCAGAGCGAGGTAACGCTGCACACGCCCGCGTCACGCCTCCTCACACGCGTCTGACCGCAGCGCCTGACCTTCATCTGATCATCTGCACTCAGGTGGCCTATAAAGGCATCAGGAAGGGCGATTTCTCGGGTTCCTCCTTCACTGCGGTTCCAGACTCGGCAGAGATGAAGTTCATTCAGCAGATCTCGCACGTGCTCAGTGAGGTGTGGCTCATTTCATTCATGATGCTGATGTGACATGCGTCACGCGTGACTCCATCTCCATGTGTGTTTCAGAAAGAGTACCGTGAGAAGGGCCAGAGGAGCCTCTCATCCAGCGTTTACTCTCAGCTGCCCGACACTCCAGAGACACAGTTCATCAAATCAGTGTCTGACCTGCAGAGCGAGGTGAGCGAACATGTACTATTAGAGTCAGTTATTTTACAATAAAAGCAATCAAAATATAAAATGATAGACTAAAGCAATAAGCCCCGTGAAGCTGTGGTTTACAGACGTAAACAAAGGTGTGTGTTACTTTGTAGCGTCATTTACAACAGCTTCGAACGCAGCTCAGCCAATCAGAGTCAAGCACCGGAACTCTCCGCTTTATAAATGTAAACTTAAAAACAAAAAAAGCAATCAAAATAAAACTCTTAGTAAAAAAGACTAAATATTTTATTAGTTTAGTTGCATTTCATGTGCGCATTAATCGACATCAGAGAACCGTGAACATGAGATTGTGTTGTAAAATTACTGAATTAATAACCTAAAATCCCAGGGAGACTACAAGTAAATTTTTGAGCTCAGAGTGGTTCGGTTGATGAAAAACATTTGGGAATCTCTGACTGAAACACCTGCGTTTGCGTCGCATCACGGACAGACACAGTTTGTGAATGACAGGAGCTCAGCATGTGTGATGAGGAAGCGTGTGTATTTACACATGACTGTGTATGTAGGTTAAATATAAAGAGAAGAACAAAACAGATGCATCTCTTTATGCCTGTCTGCCCGAGACTCAGAACACGGAACACGCCAAACACGCTGGAGAGCTGTGCAGTGAGGTATGTACGGCACTGACAGCAGATTCACACGCACTCATGAGCATCACACTGACCGCAGGTGTGTTTCCTTCAGCTGAAGTATAAAGAGGCCGTGAAGAAGGATCTGTCCTCACCGCTGTACTCGCAGATGAGCGACACCGCAGAGATCCAGCGGCTCCGAGATCTCACTGCACTGCAGAGTCAGGTAACGCACATGAACACACCTGGACACACATGAACCTACGTAAACACACATGAACTTACCTGAACACACATGAACATACCTGAACACACCTGCACACACATGAACATACCTGAACACACATGAACATACCTGAACACACATGAACCTACCTGAACACACATGAACATACCTGAACATACATGAACACACCTGAACATATGTGAACACACATGAACATACCTGAACACACATGAACCTACCTGAACACACGTAAACACACATGAACTTACCTGAACACACATGAACACACCTAAACACACATGAACATACGTGAACACACATGAACACACCTGAACATACGTGAACACACATGAACACACCTGAACATACGTGAACACACATGAACTTACCTGAACACACATGAACATACCTGAACACGCATGAACACACCTGAACACACATGAACACAAGTGAACACGCATGAACATACCTGAACAGACATGAACACACATGAACATACCTGCACACACCTGCACACACCTGAACACACATGAACATACCTGAACATACCTGAACATACCTGAACACACCTGCACACACCTGAACACGCATGAACACATCTGAACACACATGAACACACCTGAACACGCATGAACACATCTGAACACACCTGAACACGCATGAACACATCTGAACACACATGAACACACCTGAACATACCTGAACACATCTGCACACACATGAACATACCTGAACACACCTAAACACACATGAACACACATGAACATACCTGAACACACATGAACATACCTGAACACACCTGAACACACATGAACATACCTGAACACACCTAAACACACATGAACATACCTGAACACACCTAAACACACATGAACACACCTGAACACGCATGAACACATCTGAACACACCTGAACACGCATGAACACACCTGAACACGCATGAACACACCTGAACACGCATGAACACATCTGAACACACCTGAACACAAGTGAACACACCTGAACACACATGGACACACCTGAACACGCATGAACACACCTGAACACACATGGACACACCTGAACACGCATGAACACACATGGACACGCCTGAACACGCATGAACACACATGGACACGCCTGGACACGCCTGAACACGCATGGACACGCCTGGACATACCTGAACATACCTGAACACACGTGAACATACCTGAACACACCTGAACATACCTGAACATACCTGAACACACGTGAACATACCTGTATGTCTCTAGTGCAGACCGTATACAGCTTTTATTCAGAGACTCAAACTGAGCAAAAATATGCAATTTGCTGCAAATGCTGATATTTATATGATGATATTCTGATGCTTGTAATGCCGCCTGGACATACCTGAACACACATGAACACAACTGAACATACCTGGACATACCTGAACACACCTGCACACACATGAACATACCTGAACACACCTGCGCACACATGAACATACCTGAACATACCTGAACACACATGAACACACCTGAACACACATGAACACACCTGAACATACCTGAACACACCTAAACACACATGAACATACCTGAACACGCCTGATCACGCCTGAACACGCCTGAACACACTTGAACAAATCTGAACACGCCTGAACACGCCTGAACACACATGAACACAACTGAACATACCTGGACATACCTGAGCACACCTGAACACACCTGAACATACCTGTATGTCTCTAGTGCAGACCGTAGACAGCTTTTATTCAGAAACTCAAACTGAGCAAAAATATGCAATTTGCTGCAGATGCTGATATTTATATGATGATATTCTGATGCTTGTAATGCAAATCAGTGAGATCTTTATAACAGTAGAGCAGATACTGACATAAAATGCTATAAATATCAGTGGACGCTCTATATCTCCAGTAATAATACGATGAGACTGAAATGCTCCAAACATATAATGCAGTGATTGAGAGCTGAAGAAATGAAGATGTGAGATGTTCTGGAGGCTTGTGAAGATCATTCCTCCGCTGAGGAACAGTGAAAGTAAAGCTTCTGGAAACAAACGCTCCTCAAAAGATCCTGAGGATCAGATTTGAGACTCTAAAACATGATTGATGGAGAATCAAGTAAAGCTGAGCTGCTTCAGTGCAGTAAGTGTTCATCTGGAGATATTACTGACGTTATAATATTAATAGTATTAGTAAATATTACGTTTACTTGATAAAAATCAGTACAGATTTGACAGAAAAACACACGTGAAGCTCCAGCTGAAGCTAGACGTTTGTACACGTTGTTACACTAAAAGAGCTTTTACTGAATAAAACACTTGAACAAAAAGTGATGAAAACTCATATCTTTATAACAGTGTAGCAGATACTTGCATAAAATGATCTAAATATCAGTGGTCGCTCTATATCTCCAATAACATGTCTTAGTAAGATGAGATTGAAATGATCCAAACATATAATGTGATGCAATCCAATGCTGATTGAGAGCTGAAGAAATAAAGGCTCCTCAGAAGATGTGAGATGTTCTGGAGGCTTGTGAAGATCATTCCTCCGCTGAGGAACAGTGAAAGTAAAGCTTCTGGAAACAAACGCTCCTCAAAAGATCCTGAGGATCAGATTTGAGACTCTAAAACATGATTGATGGAGAATCAAGTAAAGCTGAGCTGCTTCAGTGCAGTAAGTGTTCATCTGGAGATATTACTGCAGTTATGATATTAATAGTAATAGTAAATATTACATTTACTTGATAAAAATTAGTACAGATTTGACAGAAAAACACACGTGAAGCTCCAGCTGAAGCTAGACGTTTGTACAGTTACACTAAAAGAGCTTTTACTGAATAAAACACTCTAAACTCTCAATCAGACGACAGAAGACATGAGGAGATTGAGTGTGACATGATTAACAGCAAAGTTTTGATTATTGCATCAAATATGATACAATAATGATATCTTTATAGGGTTAAAACAAGAACAAATATCTGCCAATGAGATGCTGGTCAGTGTTGATTAGTATGGTGACTATGAACGTGTGCTGATGTGTTTCAGGTTCAGTACAAGACTGAAGGACAGAAGCTCATGAGCTCCAGTGTTTATTCTCAGATGGCAGAGACTCCAGAGACGCAGTTCATGAAGACAGTGACTGAACTCCAGAGCGACGTGAGGATGCACACGCCACACACACACGTGTGCTGATAGTGACGTCACATACAATCTGATCTGATGTGTGTGTGTGTGCTCAGGTGAAGTATAAGGAGGCCAGTAAGCAGCAGATGAGCAGATCTCTGTACCATCAGCTCCCAGAGACTCCAGAGACTCAACACGCTCGAGACGCCGCTCACATCCAGAGCGAGGTAACTGCTTCTTCATCATCATCATCAGTTTAACTATGCGTCTGATCAGTAAAGCATCAGCACACTCTCCTCAACAGCACACATGATGTGAGGAATCATTCATGTCACTCAGTGCTGCAGCTGTGATCAGCGTGGGCTGTAGTACTAGTGATGGTCGAGTTAGTGAACTGTCTGTCTGTGGTTTCAGGTGAAGTATAAAGAGAAGGTGAACTCCTCGTCTCTTTACTCGCGTCTGCCAGAGACGCCAGAGACTCGACTGGCCAGAGAGCTGACAGACGTCTGCAGCGAGGTACGGCTCACACAGCATCTGAAGGGTTAACATGGTTCCTGTGGTCACGTGAGCGGTCAGTTAGCGGGGTGTGTGGGTCAGTGGGTTATCAGGAGGTTATTTTAACTCTGCAGGTCAGATATAAAGAGGAGGGGAAGAGAGACGTGTCGTCCTGTCTGTACTCACATCTGCCCGAGACGCCGGCGACGCAGTTCGCCAAACAGCAGAGTGAACTCCAGAGCCAGGTAAACGTCACTGCGTTCACTGATTAGCAGTCGTTAATCGTGTTCATTTGCTCATTTCCAGTCGTTTTTGTCAGGTGTGATTCTGAGCTAGAGCTGCACGTTATTGCACTATTTTTTTCTGCTCTGTATATTGTGATATGAAAAAATACAGTTTGACCAGAAGACTTGAAAAGCTCCATTTAAAAACAAACAAACAATCGTTCTAGAGTGTGTGGGTGATTTTGTTAGAGTGCATCTTTATGTAAAACAAAATTATTTTTAGAATTTAAATGTAAATCATTCTTAGGGCTGAACGGTTTGAGAAAAATGTAGGTGTTGATAGTAAATCATACCTGTTTCAGTAACTATAAAGTAAACAGTTTTTATATTTCTTTCCACTTGAGTTTTCATAGGCCACATTTATACTGTTTTTGAACAGTTCAGTATGACTAAAAAATAAATAAGAAATTATTAAACAAAATAAAATATTAAACAAAATAAATAATGTATTCTAGTAATCCTGTTGTAGTGTAAAATAAGAATTAATTTAAATCAAATTAATTGTAAAAAATTTTTACTGTAACTGTTTTATAATGTATTACAATGCTGAGGTGCAGATAATTGCCACTATTTGCAATAAGTAATTAGCAGAATATCCTGCTATTTTAACATAGTATAGATTATATAAATAGATTAAATGACATAAATAGAATCTATAGCTATTTGCACTTAATGTAAATAGCATATATCACTAAAAAAATACTGTTAGTGTAAATAGCCCCCGCGCGTACAGCACCCCCAACCAAAAACATGTTCCCACACCCCTGTGTGTGTGTGTGTGTGTGTGAGACTCTGTCTGTGTGTATGTGTGTGTGTGTGTGTGTGTGACTCTATCTGTGTGTATGTGTGTGTGTGTGTGATGTTGATGGTGTGATGTTCGTGTGTGTTGTAGAATCAGTACCGGAGAGAGACGCAGGAGGATCTGTCTCACTGTCTGTACTCTCAGCTGCCCGAGACGCTTCACACACAGTTTGTGAAGGAGCTGACGCCGCTCATCAGTGAGGTGATCATCCGTCCACATTCATCCAGACACATCTGAAAACGCTCTCCATCCAAACCCGTGTTTTCAGGCGTTGCTCGTCCACACACTGAAACATCTGCAGACTCTTAAATCGCCTCACAGTGCTCTCATAAATCCACACAGAAGCTCACTGAGAGAACAGACAAAACAGTATCCCACCACACGCTGGTGTCCAGATTCTGTGTTGGGTATAAAACACAATCGGAGAGCAATTACAAGCACATTTTCTGTCATCTTTGTGGAGATGTCAAGAATATTTTGTACAGTCTTCATATTACAACACTTTGAAAGTGGATAGTAGGCATAACGACATCTTGTTTGTTTCAGGTTAAGTTGATTGCATGGCTGCATTATATGATTAAACATGCATCAATGTTTTAAAATGAACCCCATTTTCACAATTAAAACATGAAAACGGCATTTTAAAATGTATTCACTTGGGAGAGCGTCATCAAAACTGTTTTCACTGGACAAAAACACAGAAAAAGATGCATCTTCAAATTAAAGTGTCCATACTGTTGTGTCAGTAGCTTTATTCTGTGGGCCGCGTCTCAAACGCTGCTGTATCTCTGAGCTGATAAGTGTGGCTATAGTTAGCCGCTCGTCCCAGAGCTCCACTCGTGACTCACCGTTCGCTCGGACAATCTGTGCTTTAGTGCAGAGAACAATATTCAACACAAACACATGATGATGTTTGATCATCCCGAAATGATTCATCAGTCACATTTATTTATACAGCGCTTTTTACAATACAGATCGTCAAAGCAGCTTCACAGTAATAAACAGGAAGATAAGTGTTAATGTTCTCATCTGATAGTGTCAGTGCGGTTAAATCAGTCACATATTGATGTTTCAGAGCAAATACAGAGAGTCTGGTAAGAAGGAGAGCAGCACGTCTCTGTATCACACGCTCCCAGAAACCAGAGACACGCAACACGCCAGAGACGCCACACAGATCCAGAGCGAGGTGCGTCCCAGCGTCTGCATGTGCTTCAGATTCAGAGCAGATTCAGTCGCTCAGCGTCTGTTTCTCCTCCACAGGTCAGATATAAAGAAGGGAAGAAGCTGCAGTCGTGCAGTGTTTACTCTCAGCTGCCACAGACGCCGCAGACTCAGCTCGCTGCCAGAGTCTCGGAGCTGCAGAGCAATGTAACGACACACACGATCACTCAATCATCATGATCAGTACAGTCAGTCTCAGTAAACGCATGCGGGAATCTGTTTTCCAGAATAAATACAGAGAGGACGGCAGGAGGAGCGTCTCCAGCTGCCTGTATTCTCAGCTGCACGAGACTCCAGAGACACAGTTTGTCCGAACAGTGACCGAACTGCAGAGCGACGTGAGCAAATGACTCACATGAATCAAAACACTCACACACACACACAGTCTCACTCACACACACACACAGTCTCACTCACACACACACACAGTCTCACTCACACACACACACAGTCTCACTCACACACACACACAGTCTCACTCACACACACACACAGTCTCACTCACACACACACACAGTCTCACTCACACACACACACAGTCTCACTCACACACACACACAGTCTCACTCACACACACACACAGTCTCACTCACACACACACACAGTCTCACTCACACACACACACAGTCTCACTCACACACACACACAGTCTCACTCACACACACACACAGTCTCACTCACACACACACACAGTCTCACTCACACACACACACAGTCTCACTCACACACACACACAGTCTCACTCACACACACACACAGTCTCACTCACACACACACACAGTCTCACTCACACACACACACAGTCTCACTCACACACACACACAGTCTCACTCACACACACACACAGTCTCACTCACACACACACACAGTCTCACTCACACACACACACAGTCTCACTCACACACACACACAGTCTCACTCACACACACACACAGTCTCACTCACACACACACACAGTCTCACTCACACACACACACAGTCTCACTCACACACACACACAGTCTCACTCACACACACACACAGTCTCACTCACACACACACACAGTCTCACTCACACACACACACAGTCTCACTCACACACACACACAGTCTCACTCACACACACACACAGTCTCACTCACACACACACACAGTCTCACTCACACACACACACAGTCTCACTCACACACACACACAGTCTCACTCACACACACACACAGTCTCACTCACACACACACACAGTCTCACTCACACACACACACAGTCTCACTCACACACACACACAGTCTCACTCACACACACACACAGTCTCACTCACACACACACACAGTCTCACTCACACACACACACAGTCTCACTCACACACACACACAGTCTCACTCACACACACACACAGTCTCACTCACACACACACACAGTCTCACTCACACACACACACAGTCTCACTCACACACACACACAGTCTCACTCACACACACACACAGTCTCACTCACACACACACACAGTCTCACTCACACACACACACAGTCTCACTCACACACACACACAGTCTCACTCACACACACACACAGTCTCACTCACACACACACACAGTCTCACTCACACACACACACAGTCTCACTCACACACACACACAGTCTCACTCACACACACACACAGTCTCACTCACACACACACACAGTCTCACTCACACACACACACAGTCTCACTCACACACACACACAGTCTCACTCACACACACACACAGTCTCACTCACACACACACACAGTCTCACTCACACACACACACAGTCTCACTCACACACACACACAGTCTCACTCACACACACACACAGTCTCACTCACACACACACACAGTCTCACTCACACACACACACAGTCTCACTCACACACACACACAGTCTCACTCACACACACACACAGTCTCACTCACACACACACACAGTCTCACTCACACACACACACAGTCTCACTCACACACACACACAGTCTCACTCACACACACACACAGTCTCACTCACACACACACACAGTCTCACTCACACACACACACAGTCTCACTCACACACACACACAGTCTCACTCACACACACACACAGTCTCACTCACACACACACACAGTCTCACTCACACACACACACAGTCTCACTCACACACACACACAGTCTCACTCACACACACACACAGTCTCACTCACACACACACACAGTCTCACTCACACACACACACAGTCTCACTCACACACACACACAGTCTCACTCACACACACACACAGTCTCACTCACACACACACACAGTCTCACTCACACACACACACAGTCTCACTCACACACACACACAGTCTCACTCACACACACACACAGTCTCACTCACACACACACACAGTCTCACTCACACACACACACAGTCTCACTCACACACACACACAGTCTCACTCACACACACACACAGTCTCACTCACACACACACACAGTCTCACTCACACACACACACAGTCTCACTCACACACACACACAGTCTCACTCACACACACACACAGTCTCACTCACACACACACACAGTCTCACTCACACACACACACAGTCTCACTCACACACACACACAGTCTCACTCACACACACACACAGTCTCACTCACACACACACACAGTCTCACTCACACACACACACAGTCTCACTCACACACACACACAGTCTCACTCACACACACACACAGTCTCACTCACACACACACACAGTCTCACTCACACACACACACAGTCTCACTCACACACACACACAGTCTCACTCACACACACACACAGTCTCACTCACACACACACACAGTCTCACTCACACACACACACAGTCTCACTCACACACACACACACTCTCACTCTCACACACACACACTCACTCACTCACCCACTCACAGTGTGTTCATGTTTCTAGATAATGTAAACCTAAAGACACTGTATGTCATTGTGATTCATTTGAGTCTTATGTATTTAATTTAATTAAAATGATTCACAGCCCTTAGAGAGGCCATTCACATGTTCGTCGAGTGCATTATGAGAACATTAACCCATCAGATGTGGAGTGAAACCGGAGTACCCATGAGTGACTGTGTGTTTGTGTGCTTTCAGAGTAAATATAAAGAGGCAGGAAGGAAGCAGGCGTCAGGCGCTCTGTATTCACTGCTGCCGGAGACTCTGGAGACTCAACACGCCAAAGACGCCACGGACCTCCTGAGTCAGGTGAAAGAACCGCTGTTATATGAGCCACGGGACACATGTGTCAGGATAAACACGCATGGAAATTAACATTTGCTTTGATTTCAGACGAAATACAAGGAGGAGGCGAAGAAAGAGGCTTCTGCCAGTCTGTACGCTCTTCTGCCAGAGACGACTGAGACTCAGCACGCCAAAAACATCTCTGAACTCCTGAGCAAGGTGTGTGTGTGTGTGTGTCACATCCCATCCACTCATGTTCTGACCAAATCATTTCAAATTCTGAGTGAAACCTTTAATTTTCTGACTGAGCAAATAATTTCAAATCTAGAATCATTTCACATTCTGACTCAGTAAATTGTTTCATATCTTCACTTATTGAATTGTTTCATATTTTGGCTCACTAAATCGTTTCATATCTTCACTCAGTGAATCGTCTCATATGTTGACTCTGATTGTTTCCTCTCAGAATAAGTACAAGCGGAGCGGTAAACAGGAGAACAGCAGCAGTATTTACTCTCAGATGCCGCAAACACAGGAAACACAGTTTGCCAAACAGATGGCGGAGCTTCAGAGTGATGTACGTGTGTGTGTGTGTGTGTGTGTGAGACTCTGTGTGTTTGTGGTTGATGTGTGTGCATAGGCGGGGAGTGGGGGTGATGAGGGTGCTGCAGCACCCCCTGTTTTTTTATGTGGGCAACTGTTTAACTGTTGGGAATAATAAAAAAAAAATCTTGTTGGCAGAGGCTATTTACACTGATTCCACCTACCAACGTTTGATTGGGCTTGGCAACATTACAAAAGACGGTCATTAATCATCAGATTCAGTGGCGTAGATGATAAAGCGTGTGTCATAGCCTACTACTTTTGACGCGATCGACCCGGGTTCGAATCTGCCTTTTGGTGAACTTTTTTTCTCCCTTTTCAAATTTCAGATCACATCAGAAAAGCATTTATTTTTTATGAAAATGAAGGAAATAATCAAAAAGTTGAAAATAAAGTATCAGAGGATTAGGATTAGGGTAGGTGTAGGGAGGGCTTTTGTCCCAATAAGGTGGCATCCATTCAAACACTGATTCCACCTACCAACGTTTGATTGGGCTTGGTAACATTACAAAAGACGGTCATTAATCATCAGATTCAGTGGCGTAGATGATAAAGCGTGTGTCATAGCCTACTACTTTTGACGCGATCGACCCGGGTTCGAATCTGCCTTTTGGTGAACTTTTTTTCTCCCTTTTCAAATTTCAGATCACATCAGAAAAGCATTTATTTTTAATGAAAATGAAGGAAATAATCAAAAAGTTGAAAATAAAGTATCAGGTAGGATTAGGGTAGGTGTAGGGAGGGCTTTTGTCCCAATAAGGTGGCATCCATTCAATCATTTGAATTATAATTAAAATTTACACTCAATAATGTATAAATTATTGCATTCTGTTTTATAATGTATTACAATGCTGAGGTGCAGATAATTGCCACTTGCAATAAGTAATTAGCAGAATATCCTGCTATTTTAACATAGTATAGATTATATAAATAGATTAAATGACATAAATAGAATCTATAGCTATTTGCACTTAATGTAAATAGCATATATCACTAAAAAAATACTGCTATTTTCACTAAGTGTAAATAGCCCCCGCGCGTACAGCACCCCCAACCTAAAACATGTTCCCACACCCCTGTGTGTGTGTGTGTGTGTGTGTGTGAGACTCTGTCTGTGTGTATGTGTGTATGTGTGTGTGTGTGTGTGTGTGTGTGTGTGTGTGTGTGTGTGTGTGATGTTGATGGTGTGATGTTCGTGTGTGTTGTAGAATCAGTACCGGAGAGAGACGCAGGAGGATCTGTCTCACTGTCTGTACTCTCAGCTGCCCGAGACGCTGCACACACAGTTTGTGAAGGAGCTGACGCCGCTCATCAGTGAGGTGATCATCAGGGATTCTCATATTCTTCTGCTTCTGGCTTGCAAAAACTATGAAGATAACTGTAATGATAACTATAATTTATTAAAAAGTGATAGTTATAGTTATCATTCTTGGTGTGAACGGGCTTTTAAAGCCTCACGTTAGAGTTGAACAGTGACCTAGTGCTGTCCAAAGGTGTTTTAATGAGCTACTTGAATATTAATGATATGTAAATGATGTGTGAATGTAGAATAAATATAAGGAGGATGGAAAGAAGGAGCTGCAGAAGTGCCTGTATGCCCATCTGCCCGAAACCAGTGAAACACAACACGCCCGAGAGCTGAAACAACTCTACAGTCAGGTACACTTACACACACACACACACACACACACACACACTCACACTCACTCATAGTGTTTGATAGTGTTTCAATCAGTACTCTGAATCAGTTCTCTGAAACAGTACTCGGAATCAAGTACTCTGAATCAGTTCTCTGAATCAGTTCTCTGAATCAGTTCTCTGAATCAAGTACTCTGAATCAGTGCTCTGAATCAGTACTCTGAATCAGTACTCTGAATCAGTTCTCTGAATCAGTTCTGTGAGTCAGTGCTGTGCTGAAGCTGCTGTTTTCTGTTCTGTGCAGAAGAGCTATAGAGACTCTCTGGACGCTCAGGTGTGTCTGTACACTCAGATGCCACAGACCATTGAGACGGTGTTCGCTAAAGAAGTGTCCAAACAGCAGAGTGACGTGAGTGAGATCATGTGATGTGTTATTCATGAGTGTTGATCATCCGTCAGTATGTGTGATCGCGGAATCATAAACAATGGCCTCGTCATTGAGTGTGTGTGTGTGTGTGTGTGTGTGAGTGTGAGTGTATATGAGTGTGTGTGTGTGTGTGTGTGTGTGTGTGT
>NW_015507340.1:64849-67915 GCF_001515645.1 Sinocyclocheilus grahami | reverse complement strand
ATATAGCGCTTTTAACAATACAGATTGTTTCAAAGCAACTTTACGGTATTAAAGGTGGAGTAAGCGATTTTTCAAAAACGCTTTAGAAAACTGATTCGGACCGACTGGCAAAACAAACTTGTAGCCAATCAGCAGTAAGGGGCGTGTCTACTCGTGATGTGGAGGAGAGATCGTTCAGTGCACAGGACCGACATTAGCGAGCCAAGCGACAGAAAGATAGAGATGGCGGATAAAAAACAAAAGATGAAGAATAAGGCAAGATGTAAGACCCGTGTAACTATCGGATCAGCTTTCCAGCGCTGGAGAGAACTCAAGGAGCGGAAGGCCTGCGATCGGACGCCGAGGTTGCTTTGTTTCTTCTCGATAGGTGAGTAACACCGTGTCTGCGCCGCAACAGCTAAAGTCTGTCTAGTACACTGGACGCGACAAAGCGACCGTTGAATATCATTTGAAATTTGTGTCAATACGTCATGAATAGAACGCAGCAGCAGTTTTCTGTCAAGGATTTGTCGTGTCGTGCCGCACCACATCCAGTGTAGACCACAGATATGTATATATATCTATGGTGTAGACAGCATCACTGATTATAATGAGTTCCATAGTATTTTGTCACGCCGCGCCACTCGCGTCCAATGTAGACACAGTGTAACATTGGTTTTGCTTTGTTTCACAGAACTAATCATTGCCTGGGTTGCGTACATATGTGTGGGGCGGAGCTATCAAAATAGGGGCCAGACCCTTTTGGGGTAGGGGCGTGTTTGTTTTGGTGATTTCAAATGTCAACATTGGCTACCAGAAATCGCTTACCCCACCGTTAAATAGGAAAATAGTGTGTCAATAATGAACACTCAATTTTCAGTTAAAGGCAGTTCATCATTGAATTCAGTGATGTCATCATCCAGCTCAGTTAGCGACAGAAAGATAGAGATGGCGGATAAAAAACAAAAGATGAAGAATAAGGCAAGATGTAAGACCCGTGTAACTATCGGATCAGCTTTCCAGCGCTGGAGAGAACTCAAGGAGCGGAAGGCCTGCGATCGGACGCCGAGGTTGCTTTGTTTCTTCTCGATAGGTGAGTAACACCGTGTCTGCGCCGCAACAGCTAAAGTCTGTCTAGTACACTGGACGCGACAAAGCGACCGTTGAATATCATTTGAAATTTGTGTCAATACGTCATGAATAGAACGCAGCAGCAGTTTTCTGTCAAGGATTTGTCGTGTCGTGCCGCACCACATCCAGTGTAGACCACAGATATGTATATATATCTATGGTGTAGACAGCATCACTGATTATAATGAGTTCCATAGTATTTTGTCACGCCGCGCCACTCGCGTCCAATGTAGACACAGTGTAACATTGGTTTTGCTTTGTTTCACAGAACTAATCATTGCCTGGGTTGCGTACATATGTGTGGGGCGGAGCTATCAAAATAGGGGCCAGACCCTTTTGGGGTAGGGGCGTGTTTGTTTTGGTGATTTCAAATGTCAACATTGGCTACCAGAAATCGCTTACCCCACCGTTAAATAGGAAAATAGTGTGTCAATAATGAACACTCAATTTTCAGTTAAAGGCAGTTCATCATTGAATTCAGTGATGTCATCATCCAGCTCAGTTCAGTTTAAATAATATCTGTGCAATCAAGTCGACGATATCGCTGGAGATTAAGCGTTCCCAACTAAGCAAGCCAGAGGAACCTAAACTCCATTGGTGACAGAATGGAGAAAAAACCTTGGGAGAAACCAGGCTCAGTCGGGGGCAGTTCTACTCTGGCCAGACGAAACCAGCAGTTCAATTGACATTGAGAGCATAGGTCGTAATTTAGATATATTTTTGAGATGGAAAAATGCACTTTTACAAATGCTAGAAACGTGGCTTTCAAAGGAAAGATTGCTATCAAATAGCACACCTAGGTTCCTAACTGATGACGAGGAATTGACAGAGCAGCCATCGAGTGTTAGACAGTGTTCTAGGTTATTACATGCAGCGTTTTTAGGTCCGATAATTAAAACCTCAGTTTTTTCAGAATTTAGCAGTAAGAAATTACTCATACCAATTTACAAAACTAACGGAATGCATAGTCGATATAAAAAACTGGATGATGTTTCGCCGGGCCGCTTAGAAATATAGAGCTGAGTATCATCAGCATAACAGTGAAAGCTAACACCGTGTTTCCTGATGATATCTCCCAAGGGTAACATGTAAAGCGTGAAGAGTAACGGCCCTAGTACTGAGCCTTGAGGTACACCATACTGTACTTGTGATCGATATGATACCTCTTCATTCACTGCTACGAACTGATGGCAGTCAGATTAGTACGATTTGAACCATGCTAATGCACTTCCATTAATGCCAACAAAGTTTTCTAGTCTATTCAAAAGAATGTTGTGGTCAATAGTGTCGAACGCAGCGCTAACTCTAATGAGAGCAGTCTCAGTACTATGATACGGTCTAAATCCTGACTGGAAATCCTCACAGATACCATTTTTCTGTAAGAAGGAATAAAATTTGTGTGGATACCACCCTTTCTAGTATCTTGGACAGAAAAGGGAGATTCGAGATCGGTCTGTAATTATCTAGTTCTTTGGGGTCAAGTTGTGGTTTTTTGATGAGAGGCTTGATAACAGCCAGTTAGAAGGTTTTGTTGACATATCCTAATGACAATGATGAATTAATAATAGCCAGAAGAGGATCTATGACTTCTGGAAGCACCTCTTTCAGGAGCTTAGATGGAATAGGGTCTAACATACATGTTGTTGGTTCAGATGATTTAACAAGTTTATACAATTCTTCCTCTCCTATAGTAGAGAATGAGTGGAATTGTTCCTCAGGGGATCTATAGCACACTATCTGATGCGATACTGCAGCTGATAGTAACTATCTCTAATAGTATCGATCTTGGAAGTAAAGTAGTTCATAAAGTCATTACTGCTGTGCTGTTGGGAAATGTCAACACCTGTTGATGCTTTGTTTTTCGTTAATTTAGCCACTGTATTGAATAAATACCTGGGGTTATGTTTGTTTTCTTCTAAAAGAGACGAAAAGTAATTAGATCTAGCAGTTTTGAAT
>NW_015507340.1:59574-63161 GCF_001515645.1 Sinocyclocheilus grahami | reverse complement strand
CTGTTTTCCTCCAGCTGCGCTTTCCATTTTCCGGGCTGCTCTCTTTAGGGTGCGAGTGTGCTCATTATACCACGGTGTCAGACTGTTTTCCTTAATCTTCCTTAAGCGTAAAGGAGCAACTGTATTTAAAATGCTAGAAAAGAGAGAGTCCATGTGTGTGTATGAGTATGTGTGTGTATATGAGCATGTGTGTGTGTGTGTATATGAGTGTGTGTGTATATGAGTGTGTGTGTGTGTGTGTGTGTGTGTGTATGAGCGTGTGTGTGTGTATATGAGTGTGTGTGTGTGTATATGAGTGTGTGTGTGTGTGTGTGTGTGTGTTATAATGTTGTGTGTGTAATCAATATTCTTTCTTTGTAGAAACTCTACAAAGAGAAGTTTAACTCAGAGAAAGGCAAATCAAACTACTCACAGATGAAGGATCTGCCTGACGTCACACACGCCATACAGGTCAACAAACACCAGAGCAATGTAAGAGCACACACACACACTCACATTTTTACAATAGAAAAAAAATGTCCCCAAAAGGAGGTTTTATTAGGTTTAGTCAAATTAGTCCTCTGAATGATGCTCAGTGAGGTCCTGCTCTCATCAATCTTTTATTAGCGTCACACACTGTCATGAGCGTTTTGCGTTCAGCTAAACACATTTGTTTTGAGCTGCTCTGACTCTCAGCAATGTGTTGCTGAAGGTGGCGTATCGCCGAGGGAAGGAGGAGCTTCATAAATTCAGCGAGGTGACGGACAGACCTGACATCCGGAACGCCACACACGCCAGTAAACTCGCCAGTGACGTGAGTGCTGCTCCTCATACAGGTGTTTGTGTGACACGCGTGTGCTCAGGAATAATGTGTGGCGTCCTCACAGGTGGCCTACAGGAGTAAAGCAGACACGTTTGACCAGCGAGCGCTGCTGGAGCGACCCGACATACAACACGCCAAAGAGGCCACGCGACTGGCCAGTCAGGTACGAGACGCGTCACATGATCTGTCTTCAGGTTGTTCACTGATGCACGTGTTAAAGCCATTCTCTCCTCACTGGTCTCAGATTGTCTCTGTTTCTGCAGGTCAACTACAAGCAGAAGTTTGAGAAGAATCTGAGAGAACAGAAGCCGCAGTACAACCCCAGCGAGTGTGTGAGCTTCAGACAAACACAGGCCGCGTCAGCTCTGGCCAGTCAGGTGACTCACACTCACACACACACACACACACACACACACACACACACTCACTCGCACACACACACACACACACACACACACACACTCACTCGCGCGCACACACGCACTCACACACACACACACGCACTCACACTCACTCACACACGCTCACGCTGAATGGCTGTCCAGGATGATCTGTTCTCTTCATTCAGCTCATGTTGTTTTGCTCCTCTAAAGATGCGTCTGATTCCTGCCAGACTGCACTGGTGTCCATGGAAACACTTTCACAGCCGTTTGAGGAGATTTTCCTTTGTTGAGTCATTATGGTGTATGAGGAGTGTGAGCATGTGTTCATCACACGTGTGTGTGTGTGTGTGTGTGTGTGTGTGTGTGTCACAGGTGAAGTACAGTCAGAAGAAGCTGCAGGCCGTCACTGATTTACCCAACCTGCTTCATCTGGGTCACGCGCTCCACGCCAGCAAACTACAGAGCAACGTACAGACTCTGATTCACTCGTCTGATGATTCTGTTACATTCTGCATCAGCTGTGATGATTAGTTTGTGTTGAGATTCATTTTGAAGCATCATTCGTTCACAGTATTATGTATATGTCCGTCAGGTGGAGTACAGGAAGAAGTATGAGGAGTCTAAGGGACAGTACCTCCTCGCTCTGGACACGGCTGAACAGCGCCACCATAAGGAGAACGCTGTGCTGCACAGTCAGGTCAGTCTTCATTTAGTGTCACTGAGATTCTTGTAAAGGCAAGTCAAGTCACCTTTATTTATATAGCACTTTTAACTATACAGATTGTGTCAAAGCAACTTTACAGTATTAAATATGAAAATAGTGTATCAATGATGCAAAAAAGCCTAGACCAATGTAAAATGTTTCAGTTTCTTTTAGTTTAAGTTGAAATAGAATAAACTTTAACTAAAATAAAAAAAGTTTTTCACATGACATGTTTTTTATGGTTCTAGTTTTAGTGAACTATAATAACCCTGGAGTGAATGTGAAATATGAAGCAAGATGTTATTAATGAGGAGTGTTTATGAACATCTGTGATCAGTGGCGTGGCGTGGGGCAGGGGACGAGTGCCGTTAGAAGTGGGGACTAGATCAGACCGAAAGGGCAATTTAGCACCCCCCCGCCCCCCCGTGCACGCCACTGTCTGTGATGATCATCAGGACGATCTGTGTTTGCAGTGGAAATATAAAGAGGAATACGAGAAGAACCGGGGGAAGTCGCAGATGGAGTTTGTGGACACACAGACATATAAAGTGTCAAAGGAAGCGCAGAAGATGCAGAGCGAGGTGATGTGTGTGTGTGTGTGTGTGTGAGTATCAGTGTGTGTGTGTGTGTGTGTGTGTGAGTATCAGTGTGTGAGCGTTTGTGTGTGAGTGTGTATTTGTGTGTGTGTGTGTGTGTGAGTATCAGTGTGTGAGCGTTTGTGTGTGAGTGTGTATTTGTGTGTGTGTGTGTGTGTGAGTATCAGTGTGTGAGCGTTTGTGTGTGAGTGTGTATTTGTGTGTGTGTGTGTGTGTGAGTATCAGTGTGTGAGCGTTTGTGTGTGTGTGTGTGTGTGGGAGTGAGTGCGTTTGTGTGTGTGTGAGTATCAGTGTGTCAGTGTGTGATATTGTGAGCATGTGTGCGTTTGTGTGTGTGTGTGTGTGAGTATCAGTGTGTCAGTGTGTGATATTGTGAGCGTGTGTGTGTGTGAGTTTGTGTGTGTATGTGTGTGTACTGGTTTATATATCCTGATGGGGACTTAAACCTGACTACACACAGACTCATGGGGACTCGTGTCATGGTGGGAATCTAAATTGTGGTCCCCACAGGTACAAAAGCTTATAAATCATACAGAATTAAGTTTTTTGAAAATCTGAAATAGCACAAAGTCTCCTGTGAGGGGTAGGTTTAGGGGTAGGGTTGGTGTAGGGCAATAGAATATACGGTCTGTTCAGTATAAAAACCATTACGCCTATGGAGAGTCCCCACAAGGATAGCAAACCAGACGTGTGTGTGTGTGTGTGTGTGTGTGTGAGTGAGTGAGTTTGTGTGTGTGTGTGTGTGTGTGTGTGTGTGTGCCTGTTTGTTTGTGTGTGTGTGCGTGTGTGTGTGTTTGTGTGTGCCTGTGTGTGTGTGTGTGTTTGTGTGTGACGCAGCTGTGTGCTGAACGTGTGTATCTGCTCACAGAAGGAGTATCGTAAGGAGTACGAGAGCCAGATGAGAGGGAAGGTTCTGCTGGAGGTGGATCTGACGCCGGCGTATCTGACGGCTCGTAATGCCAGCAGCCTCGTTAGTGAGGTGATGATGTGTGACACGAGCAAGAGATTCAGCAGAGACATCAAAATCACAGAAATTATTTGAAATAGTTTAGTTAGTGATTAACACTGATGTGCATAGAATGACAGAGCCTGATTTGTTTCTT
>NW_015507340.1:57056-57852 GCF_001515645.1 Sinocyclocheilus grahami | reverse complement strand
TGTGTGTGTGTGTGTGTGTGTGTGTGTGTGTGTGTGTGTGTGTGTGTGTGTGACAAATGAGGACATAAATGTGTATAATGACAAAGGTATAACAGGTATTACAAGGAGAAGGTGACTTTTCAGGACATTACCCCATGTCCCCACTTTTCAAAACACTTATAAATCACACAGAATGGAGTGTATTGAAAATCTGAAATAGCAGAAAGTCTCCTGTGAGGGGTAGGTTTAGGGGTAGGGTTGGTGTAGGGCAATAGAATATACGGTCTGTTCAGTATAAAAACCATTACGCCTATGGAGAGTCCCCACAAGGATAGCAAACCAGACGTGTGTGTGTGTGTGTGTGTGTGTGTGAGTGAGTGAGTTTGTGTGTGTGTGTGTGTGTGTGTGTGTGTGTGCCTGTTTGTTTGTGTGTGTGTGCGTGTGTGTGTGTTTGTGTGTGCCTGTGTGTGTGTGTGTGTTTGTGTGTGACGCAGCTGTGTGCTGAACGTGTGTATCTGCTCACAGAAGGAGTATCGTAAGGAGTACGAGAGCCAGATGAGAGGGAAGGTTCTGCTGGAGGTGGATCTGACGCCGGCGTATCTGACGGCTCGTAATGCCAGCAGCCTCGTTAGTGAGGTGATGATGTGTGACACGAGCAAGAGATTCAGCAGAGACATCAAAATCACAGAAATTATTTGAAATAGTTTAGTTAGTGATTAACACTGATGTGCATAGAATGACAGAGCCTGATTTGTTTCTTCATGTCTGAGTGTGTTACTGTGTGTGTCTCTGTTTGTGTGTGTGTGTGTGTGTGTGT
>NW_015507340.1:44218-54945 GCF_001515645.1 Sinocyclocheilus grahami | reverse complement strand
CAAAACGCTTATAAATCACACAGAATGGAGTGTATTGAAAATCTGAAATAGCAGAAAGTCTCCTGTGAGGGGTAGGTTTAGGGGTAGGGTTGGTGTAGGGCAATAGAATATACGGTCTGTACAGTATAAAAACCATTACGCCTATGGGATGTCCCCACTTTTCACAAAAACAAACCAGAGTGTGTGTGTGTGTGTGTGTGTGTGTCGAACAGAAGGAGTATCGTAAGGATCTGGAACAGGAAGTGAAAGGGAAAGGCCTGACGGGTCTGGAGGAAACACCGGATCTGCTGCGGGTGAAAAATGCTGGACACATTTTGAGTGAGGTACACACACACACACACACTTTAACTCACACACACATACAGTCCCACACTCTCACTCACAAACACACACTCGCACACACACACACACACACACACACTCACACACACGCTTGACCTTCATCGTGGCGTGTTTCTGCTCCTGCAGAGGGAGTATCGTAAGGATCTGGAGCGTGAGATCAGAGGGAAGGGAACGGACGTCACGGCAGACAGTCTGGACATCCAGAGAGCGAAGAAAGCGTCTGAGATCAGCAGCGACGTGAGTGACGGATCAAACACACACACCCACGTGATAAAAGACACATGGACTGACCGTGTGTGTGTGTTTCAGGTGTCGTACAGACAGGCGTCTCAGCACAGAGAATCATCATACGGTACAGTGACAGACACACCTGCGCTGCTGCACGCCGCTTACCTGAGAGACGTCTACAGTCAGGTCACATGACACACACACCTGTCCATCTGTCCGCAGTACCTGTTAGATGACTAGAGCTGGTGTTCACGTGTGTGTGTGTGTGTGTGTGTGTGCAGAAGAAGTACCGCGGTGACATGGAGCGTCTGAAGAGCTCGTGTTCTGCTGCTTCAGACACACCAGAGATCCAGAGAGTGAAGAACAACCAGCGCAACATCAGCGCAGTGAGACACATACACACACACACACACACTGATCGTGCTGTTCATCACATGACCGTGTACTGGACACGTGTGTGTGTGTGTGTGTGTGTGTGTGTGTGCAGCTCTTCTACACGTGGGACTCGCGGCTGATGAAGGGTCTGAGGTCAGCGATCACTGACACTCCAGAGATCAATCTGGCTCGAGAAAACACCAAGAACGTCAGTGACGTGAGTAACATGCGGTGTGAGTTTGATCACGGGACGCACTCTCATGTATCCACCTTATTTTTCAACGCGGAAGTAAGCTGTTTTCTGTGAATGTGCGAGACTTATTCATTTAATTAATTAATTAACGAGAAGAATAACAAAGTGCCGTAAACTGATAACACTACAAACCAGTGTGTTCATAATTAAGATAATACATTACCACAAATAATGTGTTAAGACACACCAGTTTGTAATATTGTGTGTAACAATGGTTGGAAGCGAATGACACCGGAAGCCAGACACATTACATTTACAGTTAAGGTGGATAATGTGTGCATCTGTCTCCTCCCCAGTATAACCATACATGGAGCTTATAACACCTCAAATTACTATGACCTCATCTACATATCATTTGCATATGCATATTCCCATCAGTGTGATGTTAACAGTAGCCTATAATACACAGGACATTCAGAGATCTGTACTGCCGTCACATCACACTGCTAAAATCATTCCATGTCTTGTTTTAGAATAAAAGTATCCAAAAATCCATAAAGCAAAGTACATTTGGCCAACTTGTATCAGATACTTTTTAGAGGAGAATTATTCTCACTCATTCTCATTGGCAAAATGTTTTCATTGTTTTAAACAAACCAAATTTATGCTGTTTTGTCCAAAAAATGCCAGCATATTTTGGGATGTTTAGGTATTTTTACTGGAAACACGCACACGCGTGAGCTGGAGTGCGTGATCTTCCGCAGGTTCAGTACAGGGAGTCTGTCGGATCCGGAACGGCCGTGACTGACACTCCTGAGATGGAGCGCGTGCGCAGGAACCAGCGCAACATCAGCGACGTGAGTCTGTCTGTGTGATTGACACCTGTCAGTCATCTGAGTCTGATTCACATCTTCATCATCATCATCCTCCTCCTCCTGCAGGCCAAATATAAGAAAGCGGTTGATCCGGTCAGTGTGGGAGTGACACCAGAGCTGGAGCGGGTCAAACAGAACCAGCAGAACATCAGCACGGCATGAACACACACACACTCACACACACTCACACACACATACACACACACACAACAGGGTCCACTATGTGGGCTCAAAATTCCATGTAAATCATGTAAATGATTTAAAGGAGACCTATTATTCCCCTTTTTACAACGATTATAGCTCTTAAAACCTGGAAAAGTCAGATTCTCATGATATGTCACCTTTAAAAAAAGCATGTGTGTGTGTTTCAGGTGCAGTACCAGCGCAGTTTGCAGGAGGTCAAAGGTCGCTCCTGCTCAGAGTTGGATACGCCTGAAATGAGGCGTGTGCGGAAATCTCAGGACACTGTTTCCATGGTAGCAGGACTGCGGCAACGCCTGCGTGTGACATCACAGCATTAACACGTGACTGACACACCACACGGGTGACGAACGATAACACGCGTGTACTAGTAAAGACTCACGAGTTCATCAGAGACCAAACCGCACCGTAACACACACCTGCAGTGTGTTTGCATGAGTGTGTGTGTGTGTGTGTGTGTGTGTATGCATGAGTGTGTGTGTGTGTGTGTGTTTGCATGAGTGTGTGTGTGTGTGTGTGTGTTTGCATGAGTGTGTGTGTAAGAGTGTGACGTTCTCTCTCTCGCTCTCTCTCTCAGGCGAAGTATCATGAGGAGTTCGAGCGCTCGCGGGGTCGAGGCGCCACACACACCCTCGATGAGCAGCACATGGCACGTCTCCATGGAGACCAGCTGATGGGCGCCGGCGACGGTTACCATGGCGTCCAGCCGCAGGTGGTTGAGATGGACCGCAGATCAGCAGGAGCCGCTGGTCAGTCCATCACAAATACTCATGTTTATTTTTAATGTTGATTCTTTCTGACTTTATTGAACTTTGTGTGAAGTTTTAGACATTGTGTGCAGCAGAAGAATGTTTGATGTTCATCGTGGTGGTGTTTCTCCATTCAGACACATTTCATTATCAGTTATGATTTGTTGAATGCATTGGTTGTTGCAGGTTGACGTGAAGGTTGTGTCATGTAAATAATCGTCATTTGATCATTGTTTTCATCTCTGAACATGTTTTGTAGCTGAAGTTTTGCTCTTCATTGGTTGTTGTGACGCTTTCATACGCTTATCAGTCAGAGGTTTGGGTTTGGTAAGATTTTGCAGTGTTTTTGAAAGAAACACTGCTCAGCAAGCCTGCATTTATTTGATCAAAAATACAGTAAAAATGTGAAATATTATTAGAATGTAAAACAGCTGTTTTCTGTGTGAATCTCTGTTAAACTGTAATGTATTTCTGTGATGCGCAGCTGTATTTTCAGCATCATTCCTCCAGTCTTCAGTGTCACATGATCTTCAGAAATCAGTATAATATGCTGATCTGCTGCTCGAGAAACATTTCTGATTATTATCAATGTTGAACACAGTCGTGCTGCACAATATTTTTGTGGAAACTGTGATGCATTTTATTTTTCAGGATTCACAGATGAACAGAAAGTTCAGAAGAACAGCATTTATTAGAAACAGAAATCTTTTGTAACATTATAAATGTCTTTACTGTCACTTTTGATCATTTGAATGCGTCCTTGATGAATAAAAGTGTTAAAAGAAAACCTTAGCAACTGCAAAGCAATGTGATTAAAAAAAATCACAATGCCAAACATGTAGCACAACACCTAGCAACTACTTTGCAACACATTTAACTCTCTGGGAAGTGCACAGAAATGCTCTGAAAAGAACCACTCACATTTCTGTTATAAAATTATGTTTTAACTTGCTTTTTTTTTTTTTTACTAGCAACTGCATAGCAAGTAGCTATAAACCACCCAGAACTCCCTAGCAACCGCATAGCAATAGGCTAAAAAATATTCACAACACCCTAGCAACCACATGGCAACAAGCTAAAAACCAATCAGAGCACCCCAGCAACTGCACAGCAACAGGCTTGTAAAGCAACCAGAACACTCTAGCAACCGCATAGCAACAAGCTATAAACCACCCAGAACTCCCTAACAACCACATAGCAATATCCAAAAAAATAAAAAAAACAAGCACCCTAGCAACTGCATAGCAACATGCTAAAACCAGTCAGAACACCCCAAAAACTGCATAAACCACACATTTTCTTCAGAAAAAATATGATATTTTTTCACCATGTTGATGTGAACACTTCAGAACAGGATTACACCTCACTGGAAATTTTCCGGCTGAGTCTGCCATTTCAGGCTGAATTTGGCTGCATGTGGCAACAATGGAGTGAAGTGAGGTAAGAAAAGGGACTGAACACCATGAGAAAATGTAGTTTGTAAGTTGGAGTCACGGAGGAGGAGAAATTGTCCTGGGAGGAAATGCTCTGATTCATCCAGGAAGGTGGTTACCAAAGAATACAAACTCTGTTTCTTCTGAGAAATACTGTGAGAAACTGTGAAGGCAAGGAATTCTAAAGCTCAGTGAGAGAGAGATTCTATTCCTACAGCCCCGCCCACCATCTACCATTGGTCAGACAAGCAGCCAAAACCTCACACCATTGGTGGACACGTCAAACCTCTCAAAGAAACAGAGCAAAGTTTGAAAACACCTGCATGAGTTGGAGAGTCTCTTTCAGGCTCTGTGGTCACTGTGAGAAAACACCTGCGCTGCGTCCGAAATCGCATACTTCCATACTATATAGCAGGCGAAAAACAGTATGCGAGGCGAGTAGTATGTCCGAATTCATAGTATTCGAAAAACAGTAGGCGAGAAGTACCCGGATGACCTACTACTTCCGCCCGAATTCCGTAGCATGCATAGGATGGACACTTTACTATCCCATGAGGCCACGCGAGAGGAGGCGTCATTTTCGAAAATGGCGGAAGGCGGCGACGCGGTCAGAATCTGACTTCAAAGCAGCGATGAGGGACGTGATGGACTGTCGTGAAAGCCGGAGGTTTGGACGGAGGTCAGATCCATCTTCGAAATACAGTCCAAATACATCTTCCATCTTCGAAATACAGTCGAAGAATTGGCACAGCAGCATTCAGGCGGCAGTAGGTTGTAGGGCTCACAGTCTGTAAATGTGTGTGTATATATATATATATTTTAGAATATGTATATTTATTTATGTTTATATTATTAATGTATATATTGTATCTATCTATAATATTTATTTAAGCTATGTATATATTGTATGTATTAATTCTCTCTCCCTCTCTCTCTATTTATCTAATTGTGTATTATGTATTCATTCAAGTTTATTCATTAATTCATGTCTTTTGTTTGTCCTGTGTATTTTTATGCATTTATTTATAACAATAAATTACTTTATTTCGTTGGTCCAAATGAGCCTCTGGCATGGTGTTCACAGACATGACTTTTTATTCTGAGGTAAAATTTGCTAGCTAAATCGGTGATTGTACCTTATTTGATAAATGATTTACAAGCTGTCGACGAAGGCGTGATCTGCGAGCAGCTGACCGACGCCTCCTCTGAGCTGTTGATTCAATCAACGTTAAAACGCTGATGAAAACGGTAAGAATTGCGTAAAACATTGCTGATGTTCGCGCAGTAGTGAGGGCTCTTTAAATTTTGGCGCTGTTGTGAAGAAGCATGTCACGTGACAACATCAACATGGCGGATGTAGTACGTCCGAATTCCATTCATACTACTCGCATTCATACTATATAGAACGTACTGTTTTAACGGTCGGGTAGTACGTTCAAATTTAAATGTAGTACCTACTAAGCAGTATGCGATTTCGGACGCAGCGTAACTGAAAGGACTGGGGCTTTTAAATACTGGGTGATTGGGAAAACACAGGTGCAAGGAATGACTAATTAAAGGAAACTCGGCACACCTGGGGAGGGAAAACACAACACAAAGAGTCCAGGGGCGTGACAAACAGGAGCGCTTCACAAAAATGAACCAAAACTCAGCGAATATTTCACTTACAGACATGGTGAATATATCTATAGAAAGCTTTAAATGACTACAAAACAAAAACTCTTTCATCATGTAATCCGCATTTCATGTCCAAAGATACAATTTGTATTTATTTATTTGTTTTTATTATTATTATTATTGTTGTTGTTGTTGTTATTTAATGGGATGGTTCTCCTTCAGTTGCTGGTCCCCATTGACTTCCATAGTATGGGAAAAAAAACACTATGCAAATCAATGGGGAACAACTGAAGGTGAACTATCCTTTTAAGTGATTTTTAAAAAAAACATCTACAGCTTTTCATGATTTTATCTTCTGGCTTTATAGTATCAGAGACAATATAATTTACAACTGTTATTGGACATTTACTTGTAGGTTATTTTGAAGTAGTCTACATAATATCCTTGTAAGTTTTATCAATTAATGAATGAAATGCCTTTGAAACATCTCGAATCGCGCTCACGGAAAGCGCTTGAGAAACACCCTGCGTTCCATTCGGAAGGGCTCATCTCTATGCCCTAATCCCTTCAAAGGGTTTACCCTCCGGAGTGAGAGCTTTGAAGGGTTGAAGGGTGTAGGGGACCAAACAACTGTTTCTTGAAGTGCCCTTCTGCGCCTATCACGTGCCCATACGGAGGCGCCGTCATTATGCAAAGAATCTGCGCAAGGGATCATGGGAGCCCGAAGTGTCCATCAGTTGTACCCTTCAAAATCCTTCATTCCGAAGTGCCCTTTGAAGTAGCCAGTTTTGAGCACTTCGGTTTGAAACGACCCTTCAATATGGCAGCTCTGATTGTTTTCACTCCGGAGTGTCCTTCGGAGGGCGATATATCCCATTTGGAACGCACCGACAGTGTCTCTTCCGCAGCTCGGTACGCTTTCAACTCGTTTTTTTTTCTGTCTCGATCAAGAGACTGTGTGAAATTCACGTTACATGATTTGACAGATTTTTATGTAGAAAGGGCGACAGCGCACCGCATTAAAGAGGTCATATGATGTTGCTAAAAAGAACATTATTTTGCTCAAAACTCGCATTTGAATCATCACTGGCAAATCCTTTAAATATGAAAACGTACTTACAGGCTGTAAGTCAGCATTATTTGTCAGAACACCGGCATTGTAGGCTACTCTCCCAGGAAACAGTCTTCGTCCTCCGTAAAATGCGCTGCACACATCTGAATATTTGGTTTGAACTGTTCTGGAACAGTGTTGTAAATACAACTTAACCACTGATTTCTAGTCGTGTCCTCTTTTGGAAGACCAAAGTTGTTTTGCTACACACAGTGTCTCCACGACATGGCGGCGGCAGCAACAAAACTACAGCGAGAATCAAAGTTACGCCTTCTTTCTTTGCGTGAACATTTGGGCAGTGTTATGCAAATCTTCCCACACAGTGACATAGACATGTGGGGTCATGTTTAAACGAGGCGTTTTAGGTGGGCGCGGACGAGTCTTAACTTTTATAAAGAATATCTCTAATCGCATCATATGACCCCTTTAAAAGAAATGAACATTCATGTTTTCATAACCGCTGGCCAAATTCAAAAACTAAACTAAAATTAAATCATCTTTGAGAGCAAGGGCAGCTTGCATATTTTGTGTATAGGGAGGATCGGCTCTGCAGATAACATGGATTTCTATTGTCCACTGTAAACCACACTTCTTATTTCCACAATATCGTGATACTGTCTCCAGTAATTACAATAACTGGCCTCATTCACAACAAACTCTTTTCAGAATTCCTGTACCTGTCTTGTTAATACACAACTACTATAGTGTTTGGTCTAAAAATGCAGCATCACCTGTTCATTCCATATTGCCAATTAGACAGTTCCAGTGGTGCACAGTACGATGACATAGTATGATGTCAAAATCGAAGTTACGGAATTAAAAAAAGACAGTAATAGGAATCATATGTTCTATAGTTTTGTCAAAATGTATTGAAAGCATGAAGAAAACAGGAGATTTTTGAGTGCAAGAATGTGGCCGTCGCCCCAGGAGACCAAACACAACAAGAAACCACAGCGGCTGTAAATATTAATGTATGCTCTTTGATGCCTGTGCCACCCATTAACATGCACACCGAAACATCACATTTGTCACAAGTGAGAGAGACAGTGTGTGTGTGTGTGTGTGTGTGTGTGTGTGTGTGTGTGTGTGTGTGTGTGTCCAGCAGAGGGTGTACCGGGCGCTGTATGATTACGCCGCTCAGGATCACGACGAGGTTTCCTTCCGCGACGGAGACGTGATCGTTAACGCGCAGCCCATCGATGAGGGATGGATGTTCGGCACGGTCCAGCGCACCGGAAGGTCCGGCATGCTTCCGGCGAACTACGTGCAGAGTTTGCACTGAGCTCATCCTCATCATCCTCATCATCCTCACACGATCACAGCAGTCTGCTAAACACAAGCGCGGATCATTAGATTCATACGGAAGCTTATTTCTGCAGAATAAATGTATTAAAAAGCTGACTGTTTTTTTTTTATCTTGCATTTCTGCAACTGAAGTCCCCCAGACTAGTTCTGAAATAAACTAGTAGCGATGTTATCTCGTTAACTGACCAGCAACAGCTCGTTTAGCTTCTGGAGGTCGAACAGATTGATGTTTGACGCTAGTGTGTGTAATCGCGTGCTGCTCTCTTGAACTAGTCTGCTGTATTGACTGCAGTAGCATCTCAGAGGAGTACAGTGCGGGATGCATGCATGACACCAGATGAATTATGAGCGAAACATCAGCAGGTTGTGTGTGTTTTATTCACTTTATTATAAACTCTCTCACTTATCGTCACTTTGATCTATTTACCCGCGTCACTGTCTTCTGTTAACGCTATTTATCTTGTAGAATTTCGCAGTTATTGAACTGATAATCAATAAAAAGCTTTGTCCAGCATGTTGACGTGTCGTCTGTCTGTGAGCGTGCTGCGCATGCGTGGAACTCCGCAGAACCCGACACGTGTCTCTGTGCGTGTGACGTCAGCGGCGGCGCATGCGCATTGTGAGTGTGAGCGACGCAGCTGCTGCGTAATCGTTTACGTGACTGTTTTATACATGAGATGCAAATCCCATGCATCCATTCCAGCAGTCTGTTAAACATGGTTTTAAACGAAATCCATCTCGATGGACTGTGACATAATGGGAGACTTTAAAATGTATCCAACTGAAAACACACAGAGAGGAGCTCAAATAAAATATTTAATCATTTAAGGCATTCGGAAGCCCCGCCCATTTTATTTCTACGGCGACACGTGTCTCTGTGCGTGTGACGTCAGCGGTGTCCCGGATGAGCGCAGGCGTCGTGCGGTTCGTCAGTCTAAACTCGCTCAGCGCGTCAGGCGTGTTTCTCTCGCGTTTATTCTCAGTATTTTCTCATTTGATCCTCACTGTTGGAATCATGAAACTGCTGCAGAAGCTGCTGCTGCTGCTCTTACTGGCGTTTCCAGCCACGCTGCTGCTGAAGGGTGAGTCTGACTGTTCGATCGGGCCTCGATACATGCTGTAATAATCGATAATACGCGCTCGAGGCTCGCGTTTGGTGTGTGGGTGTGTGTGTGTGTGAGTGTATGTATGTATGTGTGAGTGTATGTATGTATGTGTGAGTGTATGTATGTATGTGTGAGTGTATGTATGTATGTGTGAGTGTATGTATGTATGTGTGAGTGTATGTATGTATGTGTGAGTGTATGTATGTATGTGTGAGTGTATGTATGTATGTGTGAGTGTATGTATGTATGTGTGAGTGTATGTATGTATGTGTGAGTGTATGTATGTATGTGTGAGTGTATGTATGTATGTGTGAGTGTATGTATGTATGTGTGAGTGTATGTATGTATGTGTGAGTGTATGTATGTATGTGTGAGTGTATGTATGTATGTGTGAGTGTATGTATGTATGTGTGTGTGAGTGTGTGTATGTGTGAGTGTGTGTGTGAGTGTATGTATGTATGTGTGAGTGTGTGTGTGAGTGTATGTATGTGTGAGTGTATGTGTGTGTGTGTGAGTGTGAGTGTATGTGAGTGTGTGTGAGTGTATGTATGTATGTGTGAGTGTATGTGTGTGTGTGAGTGAGTGTATGTGTGTGAGTGAGTGTGTGAGTGAGTGTATGTGTGAGTGTATGTGTGTGTGTGTGTGTGTGTTTTGTTGTTGCTTCCCAATTCGCTTACTTACACTATGCCCTAAATGAATGTTATCTTTTGTGAAGAAAAAGTACACACTTTTGAGTGTGTAGTAAAAAAGTAGGCAAGCTTTGGGACAAACTATCACGTCCACTCACTTAAAATAGTTGGGTTAAAAATGACCCAACAGATAACCCAATGGTGGGTTACTATAGCACCTACCTAATGTTGGGTTATTTTTATATTTAAGCAATTTTTTTGCTTTATCCATCCTGGTATTATTATTATTAGTAGTAGTAGTAGTAGTAGTATTGCTATGTAAATCAATAATAATATACAGCATACAAATATTTTGAAAACACTTTATTTCTATTACATTTAAAGTTGCAAAAACCTCTTTTAGAGGTTTTAGAGAGAAAATTAAATTAAATAACTGGTTGAAATTGTCTTATTAATCACTTCCTTATCACATTAGGTTGCTTGCAATTGTTTTAGTTTACAAGATAAATATGAATTCACAAATAAACAAACAAACAGAACAAAGCTAGTACAGACAATGTAAT
>NW_015507340.1:27439-39939 GCF_001515645.1 Sinocyclocheilus grahami | reverse complement strand
GTGCGTGTGTTTGTCTCTGTGTGCGTGTGTGTGTCTCTGTGTACGTGTGTGTTCAGGCACAGTTGTTTCTGCACAGGACGCTACTGATGAAGAGGAGGCTGTGGATGAAGATGCAGCCGATGATGTGATGGCTGAGGATGAGGATGATGAAGCTGAGGTGGAGGACGATGATAACACTGAACTAGTAAGAGAACTAACTAGCATTAACCTCTCGTCATCTGACGCTCTGAGCGGTTGAAGACGCTCATGTTGTCATTTCTTCTGTCAGACGGAAGAAAAGGAGGAAGAGGAGGAAGAAGCTCTGGTGGGGGAGATGAAGGCTTCACCCAACGCTGACACCACCATCCTCTTCGTCAAAGGAGAAGGTGAACGAGTCGATCTCACACCAATACCAGCGGCTCATACTCGCCGGGAGACATGATTGTGTGATTTATTGCATCGTCAGATTATTTTCATGAATTGATACACATTTTGTTCATTAAATTCTCGTTATTCTATTAGTTGTTTTGTACTGTAATACAGTAGGTGATTATGAAGTTTATTTAATCCTGTAAAGATACTGCATCATATTTGATCATGAATTTCTAAGCCTCTAAATGATCAAACTTTGCTGTTAAACCTGTTTTTCACTCTGTTAGTGTAGTTGTACAAGCGTTTAGCTTCAGCTGGAGCTTCTCGTGTCAGATCTTGACTGGTTTTTATCAAGTAAAGGTCAGAATAACTGCAGTAATATCTCCAGATGAACACTTACTGCACTGAAGCAGCTCAGCTTTACTTGATTCTCCATCAATCATGTTTTAGAGTCTCAAATCTGATCCTCAGGATCTTTTGAGGAGCGTTTGTTTCCAGAAGCTTTACTTTCACTGTTCCTCAGCGGAGGAATGATCTTCACAAGCCTCCAGAACATCTCACATCTTCTGAGGAGCCTTTATTTCTTCAGCTCTCAATCACTGCATTATATGTTTGGAGCATATATCAAATATCAGCATGTTATTTCATGTGTCAGGTTTACAGAGTCAGTCACTCACAGTGTTTAGTTTCTGATATTGAGATGAACTCTGATTCACAGACTGATGGGTGTTTCGCTTCTGTCGGCTCATTCATTCGTTCTCTTCCTGAATGACAGATTTTCCCGCCAACGACATCGTGAAGTTCCTGCTGGGATTCACCAATAAAGGCTCGGAGAACTTCGTGGTGGAGTCTCTGGACGCCTCGTTCCGGTACCCGCAGGACTTCCAGTTCTACATCCAGAACTTCACAGCGCTGCAGCTGGGGACCGAGGTTCCTCCTCAGCGTCAGGCCACCTTCGAGTACTCCTTCATCCCCGCGGAGCCCATGGGAGGCCGGCCCTTCGGCCTCGTCATCAACCTCAACTACAGGGACAGCAGCGTGAGTCTGTGTGAGAGAGAGTCTGTGTGTGTGTGAGTGAGAGAGAGAGTGCGTGCGTGTCTGTGTCTGTATATATATGTGTGTGTGTGTGTGTGTGTGTGTGTGTGTGTGCAGGATCTTCTTGTACGTGTTTCTGTCGGGGCTTGGCCTGCTGCTGGTGGTCGGCCTTCATCAGCTGCTCGAGTCACGCAAGGTGAGACGCTCATCATCATCAGCTGCTCTTCATCATTACTCTGCTGTCAGAATCTGTGCTTCAGTGCCTCTGGTGTGTGTGTGTGTGTGTGTGTGTGTTACAGAGGAGACGGCCAGCAGCTAAAGTGGAGATGGGAACCTCCAATCACAATGACGTGGACATGAGCTGGATCCCACAGGAGACACTCAACCAGATCAGTGAGTGTCAGCCAATCACAGCAGGCTTTACACACCAATGATCACACTGTTCAGTTAAATGAATTAAAATAACAAATGGGTCTAACAAACTGGAATAGCCTTTTCAAATCGTGGTTATAAATTCAAAGGCTTGATTAAATTAGAATTTAAGAACTAAATAGTGTCGTGCGCTACATTTAGTTTAGTGTAGTTCACTACATTTCACTAATGTTCCACCAAAATAAAAGCTTGAGAGTGAAACAGTGTTGTAACATTTAATGTAAAATATCGCATTTATTTGTTTTAAAGTACAATTACAATTTATAAAACAGTAATATAGTTCTATCTTCATATGTTATATTTCGAGGGCAAACTAATAATAATTAATAATAAAAAATTATAAATATATTTGAAATATGACAAATTTATTTATTTATTTTTTTTGGCAAAGTGGTGCAGCCCTATATAAAACGTTTAATTTATTTTAAAATAACCCTAACCCATTCCTCAGAATATCTGCTTCTGTGTTCAGCAGAAATGAGGGTGAGGAGTTTATTCTTTAAACGATCAAAATAAAACGACGAAAACGCTGAAATATCTAGCTGTGTGGCCTAAACATCAGAGAACTGTGCACATGTGCTGATTAAATGACTTGGGTTCGGCTGATTGAGTTAGTTTGAGACTGATGTGAAGATCATCTGTGTGTCTGGTGCTGTTTGTTCTCACGCTGCTCTCTTTATTTCCTCCTCTTCCTCTCGTGTGCTCAGTGGCGAGTCGGAGAGGTGAGCGCTTGTTTCAGTCTGGATTCTGATGTTTCTGTGCGCTGATCTTCATCATGCGACTCGCATCTGATCACGTGACTGACGTCTGTCTGTTTCTCTCTCTCAGATAAAGCGTCTCCAAGACAATCTCCACGCAAGAGGACTCAGAAACGCTCGGCCGGATCAGACGAGTGAGAGACGCTGCCATCATCATCATCTGTGTTTACAGTGAGACGGCAAGTCTGTCCTTCACTGGATGCCAACAGAGACTGACACACACACATTCTTTCTTCTCCACGCAAGAGGACTCAGAAACGCTCGGCCGGATCAGACGAGTGAGAGACGCTGCCATCATCATCATCATCATCATCATCTGTGTTTACAGTGAGACGGCAAGTCTGTCCTTCACTGGATGCCAACAGAGACTGACACACACACATTCTTTCTCGCACACACACTCATACACTCTCACACACACACACACTCATACACTCTCACACACACACACACTCATACACTCACACTCTCACACACACACACACTCATACACTCTCACACACACTCACAGGCCGTTTTTTAAAGTGAAAGTGCGCGAGGAGTTGGGCCGCTCAAGCTTCTGTAGGTCTGCTTTATTTTGTAATTACGAGCGTCTGGATTCTTCTCCTCGTTGATCATCTTCTCGCCTCTCTTCTGTGAGGACTGATGGGATGTTTCCGAGCTTCATCACATGTTTCTGCCGTTTTCCTTCCCGTTCAGTCGATGACTTGATAATGAGGTTTTAAAGGCCTCGTTTGCTTGCAGAAGGTGCCTGATTTAATTTCTCTGGTTTTCTTCATGATTTGCGTGTGAGCACGAGCTCGTGACTCGAGGACGCTGACGGTTTGCTCCTCCTCAGGACGGAGGAAGACTGTCGTTGTCTGTCTGTCTTGTTTTTGTTTTTTGATCAATCTAATAAAGTCACGGTATTGTTCAGAAACCAGCCTTGAGCGCGTGCTGATGTACAGATCCAGATGTACTTGGAAAAATACAAATAAACTGAAATGAACAAATGATCTGGTTCTTTGTGATTTTGTCATATTGTATCTTTATGGTTATCAGTGGGTTTTAATGTTTTAATTCACCCTTCCTTGGGTTGCTTTATCTTTCTGTTATTAATATCAGTATGTTAAAGTTAGCCTGTTAATAATATCATAAATATAAAAACCTTTAACCGATTACTATTAAAGGTTTAAGAGTTTCAATTTAAAGCAAACCAGGAGGTGACTAGACCTGTCTGGGCTTGGGTTTGCCCCCCTGTCCCGCATCTTGCTCTCCTTGTGGAGAAAAGGAGACACGGGAAGGAGTGATCCAATTAAAAGATTCAATTAGAACGACGACAAAGGCCCATATTAGGATCCTGTACGTAAGATGGTATGTCTAGAATCAGAATGAGTTTTTATTGCCAGGTATGTTTACACATACGAGGAATTTGTTTTCATGACAGAAGCTCCACAGTGTAACAGAATGACAGTGACAGAACAAAAACACAGATAATAAAAAATAGAAAAATAGAACAAGTAACTAAGGAATAAAAATATACAAATCGACAATTGTATGTACAGGTATATAACAATAGACAGTTGTATGTACAGGTATATTATGTGCAAATTGAAATGTAGACTGAGTATGAGTGTTAGATAAATAAGTGTATGAGTGAATAAATAGTGTGTGTTCCACAGTTATTGTTAAGTGTTTTTCCTAATCCCTCAGATCAGTTAGATTGAGAGAAATGTTCAAGACAACCTCTTCAGTAGTGTACCTCAGGTTCATTGGGTGTTTCGGCCTTTAACCACTATACACCCTCACGCTGAGGCCGGCTCGCTTGGGCGATCATCCCCAAGCGTGTGTCTTGTAGCCAATTGCTATTCGAGCTTGACCAGATCCACAATTACATGGTTGGGCTCTGGGTTGAGTTAATATGAGTTTTCAACTTAAACCGGTCATTAGTAGAGATGTTGATTTGATTCTATTGATTTTAATTTATTTGGAGTGCACGTTAGAGCGATTAAAACATTTTTTTGCTGTACAAGAAACCAAAATAGGTGTGAAAGATTAAAAACTCACCCTTGAAGGCTCCTAAAAGGTCAGAGGTCGAGACTGGCGGATGCAGAGCATCAAGCTTCTACCAGACCTTCCTCCTAGAAGTCACGACAAACCAATCCGACATTACACTCACAGAAGAATAACCGCTGGATGTGATGACTTCTGAAAGGGAAGAAACTTGAAATGGCCTTTACACTTTTACATGATGATGAGTCCAGAATTATTTTTGCGATTAGACTCATCTTGTGCTCCTCCAAATATGTCGGACACGACTATATTTTTCTTAGGTTTTCATCACTGATAAACAGCTGTTTTTAGCATTTAAAGTTAGCTTTTTTGACAGCTAATTAAGTATGTGAATCGCTGCTCCAAGCAGGTTTCTAGGCTTACTTTTCAGGTGTTTTAGGTATATTTTTCTTAATTTAAAATGAGTTTTCTAATCCTGTCCCAAGTCCTTGAAAAGTCTTAAATCAGAGCAGAAAGTCTTAAATTCATAAAGCGTGGCATGCACTGTGAAGAATGAGCCTCTTCCTCAGTGCTTCGGTCAATCATCCTTCAATCAAGACACATTACTGGAGGAGCTAAACCAAGAGATGAAGTTCTGTGAGAAACTGAACAAAACTGAGTTATTAAAGTGAACCAAGATGTCAGTGGCTCAGAAAGAAACTTATTTTTAGACATTTGTTTTTGACTAAACTTATTTTGATAAATTCTTTGTGTTCCATTCCTTCCATTTTCTTGAAAAGCCTCACATTTCCCTTCACGGATTGCCCGTCCCATCAGAAGCATGTTTCACGTGGAATCATTAATAACTCTTCATTAGAGAGGAAACTTCTGCATGTTTGATCTAATCTGAACACCTGAACTTTACCTCCCTGCATCTTTCCATCCACTCATTATGCAGCGATATTCCTCATATCTTTACAGTAACGACTCGTTTATCGTACGGAAAATGTCATTAACGAGCCCGTTGTGAAACACATGCAATAATGCTGTCAGTCAGCTGAAAAACTATTTGCACTTTGACAGACAAAAAAAAAGAAAAATGTTTCCACCGATTAAATAGTTATATAAATGTTATTACATTTTTATACTATTGTTATACTAAGGTCCTTTAAATATGATCAGTAATATTAAATATTCTTATGGTGTTTAATAGTCCATCAGATCTGTTCAACAAGATGTTTGGTGGGTTTATTAATATATTAATCAAGATCAGAACTGATCTGACATCTGGTGAAGATAAATACATAAATACATGATCTCCTGTTTACAATCTGAGCTGATAAACTTTGCTCTGAGTTTCCAGAGACACACTCACACACACTCATTCACTCACACACACACACTCACTCACTCACACTTACTCACTCACCCTCTGGTTCACACACACACTCACTCACTCACACATTCACTCACACACACACTCACACACACTCATTCACTCACACACACACACTCACTCACACTCATTCACTCACACACACACACTCACTCACACATTCACTCACACACACACTCACTAAACTGTGCTGGTTTGATTTGTAGAGTCTCCTGCTCTGTATGTGGGCAGCGTGTCTCTGGTGAGTCTGCTATGTGTGGATTGATTGATTATTGATTGATTTCTGATATAGTTCAGTGTGAATCTGTTGTTTGTCATCAGACGGCGGCGGATGGAATCATCACGTCTGCAGCCTCGTACTCTTATGATGCTCACGCTCAGCAGATCCGCTTCAGGAACTACATGACCGTCTTCAACGAGTCCATCTCTATGGATCTGCTGCTGCTCTTCCAACAGGTCCCGCCAGAGCTCTGAGTTTATATCACACAATCCATGCAGATCTTTTTTCTCAGAACTGCGCGGTTAAAAGTCAGAATTGCAAGATTTTTTTTTCAATGTAGAAACAAGTTTCCAGAGATGGGAAATAAGCTCTTTAAAAATAAGGCTTTCTGAAGGGTGTTTTCACAGCGATGCCACAGAAGAACCGTCTTTGCTTCCTCAAGAGAACCTTTCAGTAATCAAGAACCATTATTTTCTTAGTGTGAAGAACATTTGAGTGATTTAAAGAACCTTTTGTCCAAAGCAAAGATTCCATGGATGTTAAAGGTTCTTCCCAGCTAAAAAAAAAGAAAATGTTATTTCTGATTGTTCGAAACATCTATTAATGTTTTCCTTGGTTATGTGAATGTTACATTTGATCACGGTTTCCAAACGTTATGGAACGTTACTTTTGAATGTTCTCTGGACACACTGAAATACAGTAAGTAGTAGCATTTCAGAACTGTTTGTTAGAGCTTCTTCTCGTCTCGTCGCAGGGTGTGATGTATGAGATCGATTACTCGCAGCTGTCCTGTCAGAAGAAGGTTCTGGAGTCCTCGTTCCACCCCACGCGGGTCCCAGCCGACGCCGTCTTCATGGGTCAGGTGATTCTGGGAACCATGTCCGTTCCCGGTCTGGGTCTGCTGACCAACTCCTGGGTCGGAGAGATTCCTGAGATTCAGGGTGAGAGTAATACCGCGGTATAACGCAGCGATTGCCTGGAGAGTCAAACACAGTGATCGTATAGTACCATGGTATAAATCAGAGTACCATAGTAAACAGCTGATGTGTTCAGGTTTGTATGGAAGCTTGAGTCCACCACGGAATAAACAAATAAAAAAGATAATTGTGACTTTTTTTCATCTCACAATTCAGGCTTTGTTTCATGCAACTCTTGAGAACAAAGATGCATGATATAAATTCATAATTCTGAGAAAAAGTTCATAATTTTGAGATATAAACGTGACTTCTGACTCTTCTTGCAATTCCAAGTTTATCCACCTCATTTTTCTACGCGGAAGTAAGCCGTTTTCTGTGAGTGTGCGAGACTTCCGGTTCATTAGCCGCTGCAGGGAAATAACGAGAAGAATAACAACGTGCAGTAAACTGATAACACTACAAACCAGTGTGTTCATAATTAAGATAATACATTAAAATAATGTGGTAAGACACACCAGTTTGCAATATCAAGCAGTAAAACATGCTGTATTTTTACAGCTAACAACAGACTAAAACTTACGATGGATATCTCACAATTCTTATTCGATATTAATTAGTCACAATTACCTTCTTCATTTTTTTATTCTGTGGTGAAAACAAGCTTATATGGTTTTGTGATTTAGTAAAACTCTAAACAATGAACAAACACTCCTGATAAAAGAATCATATTAACTGCTGTTATTGATCTGAAAAATGACTCTGTAGAGCTGAAACTGAAGTAGTTTCATAACATTATCATCACTGTGAAGCTGCTTTGAATCCGCCTGCGCTGCATGAATGTTCTGAGGTCTCTGTGTGTCTGCTCTTCAGCGCAGTACATGCTGACCTTCACGGAGTTCACGTGTCTGCCGGTCAGTGCGATGGTCTTCACTCCTCAGACCGGATGGATCACCTTCAGGTCCAGCATCTCCTCACACACACACTCACACTCCCACACAGATCACACACACACACTCACACACACACACTCACACTCCCACACACACTCCCACACACACTCACACTCCCACACACACTCCCACACACACTCACACTCCCACACACACTCCCACACACACTCACACTCCCACACACACTCCCACACACACTCACACTCCCACACACACTCCCACACACACTCACACTCCCACACACACTCCCACACACACTCACACTCCCACACACACTCCCACACACACTCACACTCCCACACACACTCCCACACACACTCACACTCCCACACACACTCCCACACACACTCACACTCCCACACACACTCCCACACACACTCACACTCCCACACACACTCCCACACACACTCACACTCCCACACACACTCCCACACACACTCACACTCCCACACACACTCCCACACACACTCACACTCCCACACACACTCCCACACACACTCACACTCCCACACACACTCCCACACACACTCACACTCCCACACACACTCCCACACACACTCACACTCCCACACACACTCCCACACACACTCACACTCCCACACACACACTTACACTCCCACACACACTCACACACACACTCACACACACACTCACTCACACACACACACACACACACACACAGACACACACACACACACAGAGATCACTCTTCCTCAGCATTCACTAACGTCTCTCTGCTGTCTTTGGTCTCGCAGCTTCTACAATCATCTGCTGGGCGTCCAGAATCCTCAAGACTTCGTTCCTCCGTTCTTCTGTCCCACAGCGGCTCCGGAGGAACATCTGCCCAAAACCAGCTTCCTGAAGGCCATGCGTCCGTCTCAGTGATTCTGACTGATTCCTCAGCTGGACTTTACACTGAAATCATGAGAAGCAGATCTCTGTGGGTTTGCAGAAATCTGACTGGCTGGATCAAACCTTAAACAATAAATTAAAATGTCTTCATCAGAAAGTTTCATGTCTTTATTTAGTCTCCGTCTCGACCGTCTGTGTGAGATTAATAGAGTAAGGGGAAACAACAACGTTACAGTAGATTTCTCTTTCAAATCAATGCTGTTCTTCTGAACTTTCTATTCATCTGTGAATCCTGAAAAATTCTCCTCAGCTGTTTTCAACATTGATAATAATCAGAAATGTTTCTTGAGCAGCAGATCAGCATATTATACTGATTTCTGAAGATCATGTGACACTGAAGACTGGAGGAATGATGCTGAAAATACAGCTGTGCATCACAGAAATACATTACAGTTTAACAGAGATTCACACAGAAAACAGCTGTTTTACATTATAATAATATTTCACTATTTTCCTGTATTTCTGATTAAATAAATAAATGAATGCAGGCTTGGACTTCTTCAAAAACATTTAAAAAATCGTAATTATCCCAAGCCTTTGAGCAGTAGTGTAATAATGAATTATCAGGAGAAATGAGTCGTTTAAAATTGTGAATGTGTTTATTGTTATTAATAGACTTAAAGTCTGGACTCTAAACAACTGATAAACATTGACTTTAAACGAGTTACAGTAGAATCTCCAGAAGATCCTCCGTTACGCAAGATCTTTTTATTCCGGTGATTTATACGATTTTCTTTTTTCATGAAGTGAGGCTTTAGATTTACTTTTTAAATCTGGCTCCATTTCCATTTCGTGCAAAATTACAAACAAACGTAGAAAGTTCTAAACCTTTTTTTTCTTCAGCCTTGAGTTTTGAATGTTTTGTTTGGGATGTGTTCAGCTCAGAAACACTTAGTCTGCTCTGATGTGTGCTTGTGTCCGTCTCTGTGCAGATACGCTGTGTACGGTGGTGTACTTGGACGACTGCGTGTCCATCCGTCAGTGTAAGCAGTACTGCGAGTCGATGGGGGGATCGAAGTACCGCTGGTTCCACAACGCTTGCTGCGAGTGCATCGGCCCCGAGTGCCTCGACTACGGCAGCAAAGCCGTCCGCTGCATGAACTGCCTGTTCTAGAGCCTCACGGATCCTCTACAGATGTTTTTATTCTTTAGCCAAACACAGAGATGAGAAATATGAGCTTGATAGAGTAGATGCGAGTCTGAGCTCAAGTATGATATGCATATTGTTCATATTCAGCTTTTATTATGAGTCCAGGTCTTTATTAAGACCGACTGATTTCATACCGAGTGAAATCATTAGTTTGTCTTCAGTAAAGAATAGAAATCCTGCGTTCCCAGAGACCCGAGCAGGGTTTATGTTTGATGTGTGTTCAGTAGCTGCAGGTGAAGCATGGTTCCAGCTGAATATTCAGTAATGCACGCATGGCTTGTTCAGCACACGGGTTTCTTCATGCAGTCGCTCCACTTTCACTGAGACAAAGACAGAAACTCCTCCGAGATTCACAAACACAGCTATAGCAGTTATTCTCATGCATCATCTGTCTGCATGAAAGCGTTACTATGGAGGGTCCTGCTTTCGTTGCAAACCATTTACAGAATGTGTTCATGAGAAAACCAAAATAAAAAGTTCAATGCTGAACATGCATTAATGCATCTGCTTTCATTAAATCATTTTTCTTTATTAATCCAGATCAGAGTTTCACAACTGGGGTTTATGAGTTGAAAAGCAAATTATTAAATCTTTAAAATTATGAAATGAAAACAATATAAACACGTGAAGTCACTTATGTCTAGATTGTGTTAAACAATACAGATTGACTCAGACATTGAATGCTGGAGACTCAAATACGAGTCAGATCAGATCCAGCTCAGTAATGCTCCGAGAACCGTGAACACATCACTGAGAAACTGCTGAAATATTCAACTCTTACTGCAGTGTGTCAAATCTCCGGGAACTTTGAGAAAATACCGCAGCTGAGATTCATTTCAATTTAATTTAGTTCATGTTTGCTCATAATGCATTAGTTCAGTTGTACAACTTTAGATTTTAAACGTCTAAAGTAGAAACTAACATGATATTTTGTAACATTTTATCCAGTTGTTCTATTCATCAGTCCAGGAGTTATGAAAGGGTTAAAAACAAACAAACTTTAGAAAGGTTTGTTTTGCTCAGATTCTCATGATTGATCAACAGAATTAATATTTTTGTCAACAGGTAAAAGTACATAAACATAAAATTTTTTTAATTCTGTAGAATTACCGATCATGCATTAATACTTCACAATGTTTTATTAGTTAAGAACTAATGAACAATACTTCTACAGTACTAATATTAATGATGATCTCGACATTTACTAATACATTATTCAAATCAAAAGTGGTGTTTTCGTGCGTTAGTGCACGGTGAACTAACACGAATGCTGAGAAAGACATGGTTAGTTCATGTAAGTTAACACTTTAAAGTGAATTAATGAGACCAGTGTAACAACGGCAGTGATTTTGTGTGAAAGTTTATTGGGACAGATTAGGAGACTAACAGCAGCGCTTTCATGATCAGAAACAGTATGTACAGTCATTAAACTTTAGAAAGGTTTGTTTTGCTCAGATTCTCATGATTGATCAACAGAATTAATATTTTTGTCAACAGGTAAAAGTACATAAACATAATTTTTTTTTTAATTCTGTAGAATTACCGATCATGCATTAATACTTCACAATGTTTTATTAGTTAAGAACTAATGAACAATACTTCTACAGTACTAATATTAATGATGATCTCGACATTTACTAATACATTATTCAAATCAAAAGTGGTGTTTTCGTGCGTTAGTGCACGGTGAACTAACACGAATGCTGAGAAAGACATGGTTAGTTCATGTAAGTTAACACTTTAAAGTGAATTAATGAGACCAGTGTAACAACGGCAGTGATTTTGTGTGAAAGTTTATTGGGACAGATTAGGAGACTAACAGCAGCGCTTTCATGATCAGAAACAGTATGTACAGTCATTAAAACACTGGAGTCTGCTGAGATTGAATGTTCAGTGAAATCCGTTAAAAACACCGGTGTAAGCAGACGAAACGCCGCGTGCATCAGCACAATGTGCTTCGGGTTAGGGGTAAAAGAGCGAGGCTCGGCCCTCGAGGACTGAGTCCGCAGCCGGTCAAGTGTTCTCTGAAGGAGGAAGACACGTTTAAGGCTTCTGTGGTGAAACAAACCCCAGCCCTGTGGAGAGGTGCATTCTGGGACAGCAGGTCAGTAGGTGGAGGACGTGCTGCTCATGGCGTCCTCGTTCAGACGCGTGCTGCTGGGGTGAACGCTGGAGAAGTACTTGACGTCTTTATCCACGTCTGTCTGCAGCGCCACGAGTGTGTGCTCCAGCGCTACCTGCTGACAGTTCAGCGCGCTCAGAAAATACTCTGCAGAGAGAACACACCAGCACAGACATGAGCCAGAGCGCGCATACACACACACACCCTCATGAACACACACACACACCTCCTCACCCTCATGAACACACACACACACCCCCTCACCCTCATGAACACACACACACAC
>NW_015507340.1:25158-26585 GCF_001515645.1 Sinocyclocheilus grahami | reverse complement strand
CACACACAAACACACACACACACACACACACACACACCCTCACGAACACACACACACACCCTCACCCTCATGAACACACACACACATCCACTCCCTCAACCTCATGAACACACACACACACCCTCACCCTCACGAACACATACACACACACACACCCTCACGCACACACACACACACACACAAACAGAGACACACACAAACAGAGACACACACAAACAGAGACACACACAAACAGAGACACACACAAACAGAGACACACACAAACAGAGACACACACAAACAGAGACACACACAAACAGAGACACACACAAACAGAGACACACACAAACAGAGACACACACAAACAGAGACACACACAAACAGAGACACACACAAACAGAGACACACACAAACAGAGACACACACAAACAGAGACACACACAAACAGAGACACACACAAACAGAGACACACACAAACAGAGACACACACAAACAGAGACACACACAAACAGAGACACACACAAACAGAGACACACACAAACAGAGACACACACAAACAGAGACACACACAAACAGAGACACACACAAACAGAGACACACACAAACAGAGACACACACAAACAGAGACACACACAAACAGAGACACACACAAACAGAGACACACACAAACAGAGACACACACAAACAGAGACACACACAAACAGAGACACACACAAACAGAGACACACACAAACAGAGACACACACAAACAGAGACACACACAAACAGAGACACACACAAACAGAGACACACACAAACAGAGACACACACAAACAGAGACACACACAAACAGAGACACACACAAACAGAGACACACACAAACAGAGACACACACAAACAGAGACACACACAAACAGAGACACACACAAACAGAGACACACACAAACAGAGACACACACAAACAGAGACACACACAAACAGAGACACACACAAACAGAGACACACACAAACAGAGACACACACAAACAGAGACACACACAAACAGAGACACACACAAACAGAGACACACACAAACAGAGACACACACAAACAGAGACACACACAAACAGAGACACACACAAACAGAGACACACACAAACAGAGACACACACAAACAGAGACACACACACACACACACGCTCTCTCTCTCACACACACACACTCTCTCTCTCACACTCACACACTCTCTCACACTCACGCACTCTCTCACACTCACGCACTCTCTCTCTCACACACACACACTCTCTCTCTCACACTCACGCACTCTCTCACACTCACGCACTCTCTCTCTCACACTCACGCTCTCTCTCTCTCACACGCACGCTCTCTCTCTCTCTCTCACACTCTCTCTCTCTCTCACACTCACGCACTCTCTCACACTCACGCACGCTCTCTCTCACACACGCACGCTCTCTCTCACACACTCACGC
>NW_015507340.1:23965-25016 GCF_001515645.1 Sinocyclocheilus grahami | reverse complement strand
CACGCTCTCTCTCTCACACACGCACGCTCTCTCTCTCACACACGCACGCTCTCTCTCTCACACACGCACGCTCTCTCTCTCACACACGCACGCTCTCTCTCTCTCTCACACGCACGCTCTCTCTCTCACACTCGCACGCTCTCTCTCTCTCACTCTCGCACGCTCTCTCTCGCTCACACTCGCACGCTCTCTCTCGCTCACACTCGCACGCTCTCTCTCGCTCACACTCGCACGCTCTCTCTCGCTCACACTCGCACGCTCTCACACTCACTCTCGCACGCTCTCTCACACTCACTCTCGCACGCTCTCTCACACTCACTCTCGCACGCTCTCTCACACTCACTCTCGCACGCTCTCTCACACTCACTCTCGCACGCTCTCTCACACTCACTCTCGCACGCTCTCTCACACTCACTCTCGCACGCTCTCTCACACTCACTCTCGCACGCTCTCTCACACTCACTCTCGCACGCTCTCTCACACTCACTCTCGCACGCTCTCTCACACTCACTCTCGCACGCTCTCTCACACTCACTCTCGCACGCTCTCTCACACTCACTCTCGCACGCTCTCTCACACTCACTCTCGCACGCTCTCTCACACTCACTCTCGCACGCTCTCTCACACTCACTCTCGCACGCTCTCTCACACTCACTCTCGCACGCTCTCTCACACTCACTCTCGCACGCTCTCTCACACTCACTCTCGCACGCTCTCTCACACTCACTCTCGCACGCTCTCTCACACTCACTCTCGCACGCTCTCTCACACTCACTCTCGCACGCTCTCTCACGCTCACTCTCGCACGCTCTCTCACACTCACTCTCGCACGCTCTCTCACACTCACTCTCGCACGCTCTCTCACACACACTCACTCTCGCACGCTCTCTCGCACACTCACTCTCTCACTCACTCTCGCACACTCTCTCGCACTCACACACACTCACACTCTCTCGCACACACTCACACTCTCTCTCTCGCACACACTCACCCTCTCACACGCGCACACACACACTCTCTCTCTCACGCACACACTCTCTCTCTCTCACGC
>NW_015507340.1:13540-13854 GCF_001515645.1 Sinocyclocheilus grahami | reverse complement strand
TCACACTCTCACACTCTCTCTCACTCTCTCTCACACTCACTCTCTCTCACTCTCTCTCACACTCACTCTCTCACACTCACTCTCTCACACTCACTCTCTCACACTCACTGTCTCACACTCACTCTCTCACACTCACTCTCTCACACTCACTCTCTCTCACACTCACACTCTCTCACACTCACACTCTCTCACACTCTCTCACTCTCTCTCACACTCTCTCTCACACTCTCTCTCACACTCGCACACACTCGCACACACTCTCTCACACTCGCACACACTCTCTCTCTCACACACTCTCTCTCTCACACACACAC
>NW_015507340.1:7975-13530 GCF_001515645.1 Sinocyclocheilus grahami | reverse complement strand
TTCACTGAGAACGACTCAACTGAGCGAGCGATTCACTGAGAACGATTCAACAGAGCGATTCACTGAGAACGATTCAGAGCGACTCACTGAGAACGACTCAACAGAACGATTCACTCATGAACGATTCAACAAAACGATTCACTGAGGACTCAAAGAATAAAAGATAGAAAAAGGAGCAGCATTAAAAAAAATTGAAGGACATGAAAAAAAATGCATAACAAAAAAACTAGAAAAAAGGAAAAAAATTCATAATTTAATAAATAGAAAAGAAAAAAAAACAATGAACAAAATAAAGAAAAATCATAAAGAAAAAAAAAGAAAGTAAAAATATTTTAAACAAAAAGAGAAAATAGCAAAAGAATAAATAAAAAGGAAAGACAAAATAAATGGAAAAAAGAAAAAGGGGAAAGAAAATAGATTAAAAGAAAAGAAAAAATATATAATTAGTGAAAAAAGTTTTTAAAAATGACAAAATAAAAAAAATTATGAAAATTATAAAATCATGAAAATCAATTAATAAAAAAATTTTTTTAAAAAGGAGGAAAAATAAAGAAGACAGACAGACAGAAAAATAAAGCAAGTGAGCAAGCAGGCGGAGTGTTTGTGTCAGTACCAGTCTGTAGGACGTCCAGCGCACAGACGACACGCGGTCAGTACAGAGACAGAGCGCCAGCGGCCGCAGATAATCATGGACGTCCTGAGCGCTGTACAGCTCCAGCAGCAGCACCAGCTGCCTGTTACACACACACACACATATACAGGTCAGAACACACACACACACACACACACACACACACACACACACGTGTGAAGGATCGTACTCAGCCAGCTCGGAACGAAACCTCCAGTTACGACTGTTATCCGTCACCAGGAACTCCTGCAGCTGATACAGATACTTCCTCCGAGTGTCCTGATGCAGCAGCTGCAAGACCAACAACACACACATCATCATCATCATCCTCCTCCTCCTCCTCCTCCTCCTCCAGAAACGAGCCTGACCACTGGCCAGACTGCCTGTCTCTAAATAACCAAGCCAGACAAAGAAATGAAGAAAACACAAAAGTCAAATAAAAAGAAATAAACAGAAAATAATACAAAGGAAAGAATGTATGAATGAATAAATAGGAAAAAAGGGAAAAGCAAAAAAAGGAAAAAAGAAAGCCCCCCCCTGTAATGTGCAGAAACGAGCGGATGTGACCTTGAGGAAGTCGTAGAGATGCTTGAGGACGCCGATGCGAACCTCGTCCAGGTCCTTCAGGAAGCTGTTGAAGACGGGCACCAGATGAGCAGCGGTCAGCTGATCCCCCAGAATCAGAGCCAGCTCATGGATGGAGAACGCCAGCGTCCGCCGCACCTTCCACTGACACACACACACACACACACACACACGGTCAGCACCTGCTCTCGCTCCAGCGCCTGTCGTTAGCGTCTCACACACACACACCTGCATGTCGGAGGCCAGCGTCTCGTACGTGTCCCGCAGGCAGTGCCAGTTCTGTCGTCCCAGAGTCAGTGCTACGCCCGGCAGACTGAACGCACAGTGCCTCGCGATCTCCATGTCCAGAGCAATGCATGATGGGAATGAGAGGGTCAGAGCAATGCATGATGGGATTGAGATAGATTGAGACAGTGATGTGGCACTGACCTGCTGTTTGGATTTTCTCTGGTCTTCAGGATTCAGGCAGCAGTCGCTCACGTCAGAATCATCGTCGTCACGCGTCACATGTAGAGAGGAATCACGCCTCTGAAACAACACACATGAATCCATTCAGCTCAGCCAGATTCAGCACGAGTCATCTACACATCATTTCTACACTTCATTCTATGAACTCAAGTCATGAACAGCAATATTGATCTACAGATAGAGACTCTGGTTAGCATCAAGTAAAACGAATCTTTCAGTTCAGTTTGGAATCAGTCAGTTTGAACCGATTCATATAAATGAACTGAACTCTGACGCTGCTATAAATGAGAAATGCTATTAAAACATCTGTGTGAAGAGACTAGTAACGATACTAACTAGTCTAATGACACAATCTTTAGGAAACTTAATGACCAAATAATAAAAAGAACATTAAAGGGACAGTTCACCCAAAACCCAAAAACATTAAAAAAAAAAGATATTCTGAAGAAGGTTGGTAACCATTGACTTCCATAGTATTTTGTCTGACAGGAGTGTGTGTGTGAGACAGTGAGTGAGTGTGTGTGTGTGTGTGTGTGTGTGTGAATGAATGAGTGAGTGAGTGAGTGAGTGTGTGTGTGTGTGAATGAATGAGTGAGTGAGTGTGTGTGTGTGAATGAGTGAGTGAGTGAGTGTGTCTGTGTGAATGAGTGAGTGAGTGAGTGTGTGTGAGAGAGGGAGAGGGAGAGAGAGAGAGAGAGAGAGAGAGAGAGAGAGAGAGAGAGAGAGAGAGAGAGAGAGAGAGAGAGAGAGAGAGAGAGAGAGAGAGAGAGAGAGAGAGAGAGAGAGAGAGAGAGAGAGTGAGAGTGTGTGTGTGTGTGTGTGTGTGTGAATGAATGAGTGAGTGAGTGAGTGAGTGAGTGTGTGTGTGTGTGTGAGAATGAATGAGTGAGTGAGTGTGTGAGAGAGTGAGTGTGAGTGTTCACCTGTGTGTCGGCTGACAGGTGTTCTGAGGGCTGCTGGGAGCTGAAGGGGTTTGATCGAGCGGCTCGAGGCTCCAGGAAAGCATCTTCCAGTCCAGAGTCCAGCGCCGTGGCTCTCAGAGCAGCCGTCAGAACATCCACTTGTGCTGGACACAGAACACACTCATAATAAACACTCTCCTGTATTAGGACGGTCCATTTAACACCTTAATTAGGTGTGATTATCTATGAAATAATAACATGATTAGCAGATTTCCCCCGTCCAGAGCTGTCCGTCATCTCACACTGATGCTGATGACCATGAAGCAGGACGACTGCGTGATGAAGTCTATTAGAATGTAGTTTAATGAGCACAAAAATCCCCCTTATATTCATATCATATGATATAGTTCAGCAATATCACACCAGCAAGAGTGCCGTTTCTCCCCAATATCTGCTCCACTGACTCATACAACAGTTCACACAGTGGCTATTTAAGATTTAATCGCACATCATGTAATTAGATGCTAAATGTTAAAGGTTTGACAGCAGCGCTCAGTCTCTCTCAGTTCAGAAGAATCCTCAGATGTGACGCAAACACACTAAAAGCCCGTTTCTGTGCGTCACTCCTTCTGTTTTTCTGCTCGGTGTTTCAGCAGCTTCCTGAACTCATTTCCTTCCCCCGACACGAAGGTCTCTCTGCGGCGAGGACAGACTCTCACGGTCCCTCAGAAGTGCAGATCTGAGCGGTTAGGGTCAGGTCACTCACGGCTTTCTGTGCTCAGCTGTCACAGCGATGTTGAACCAGGGTTTCTTCGACTCTATCAGTGTCTACTTCACACACAACGGTGAGAAACTACTGAACTGAATCACGTTATCAACCACAGAAACACCTCAATAAAACAGCTCGAGATCAATAGTCACGCATCTGCCTCAGAAAAGACAAACCATAAACTTGGTTAACTAGAGAAAATAACTCATTTGATCAATTTGAGCATTTTGATGAATATGCGCACCGTTACATATTTTTTGTCTAAATTATGGAATAAATCTGTCATCGTGAAAATATGTTTTTATTACAGACGTTGTTTAAATGTCTATTTATATTAATAATAATATTTCAACAGCAAATCTGAGTATAAACTATTTATAATTAGATTATTAAAGAGTTGATATAAAACTGCCTTATGTGAAATCTACGAGTGTTGATTATTAAATTGAATTAACTGATTATTAAATAAACATCATATTTTTACTATTGTAATGTACACTACCGCTCAGAAGTGTGGGATCAGTAAGACTTGTAATGTTTTTAAAGAAGTGTCTTCTGCTCATCAAGGCTGCGTTTATTTGATCACAAATACAGAAAAAAAACAGAAATCTTGCAAAATGTTATTACAATATAAAATAATGGTTTCTATATTAATATACATTAAACTGTGCTGTATTTCTGTGATGCGCAGCTGTATTTTCAGCATCATTCCTCCAGTCTTCAGTGTCACATGATCTTCAGAAATCAGTATAATATGCTGCTTTATTATCAGAGCTGGAAACTAATATGTTTTTGGAAACTGTGATACTTTTTTCAGGATTCTTTGATGAATAAAAAGTTAAAAAGAACAGCATTTATTAAAAATATTAATATTTTCCAACAATATAAACCTTCACTATCGCTTCTTAACAATTAAACACATCCTCGCTGAATAAAAGCTTTAATTTCTTTCAAAAAAAGAAAGAATATAAATGTACCGACCCCAAACTTTGGAACTGTAGTGAATATTGTTAGAAAAGATTTCCATTTTAAATAAACGCTGTTCTTTTTAACATTTTATTCATCAAAGAATCCTGAAAAAAGTATCATCTTCCAAAAATAATATTAAGCTGCTCAACTGTTGATAATTCTAATAATAATCGGCATATTATACTGATTTCTGAAGATCATGTGACACTGAAGACTGGAGGAATGATGCTGAAAATACAGCTGCGCATCACAGAAATACATTACAGTTTAACACAGATTCACACAGAAAACTGCTGTTTTACATTGTAATAATATTTCACAATATTAAATTTTTCCTGTATTTTTGATCAAATAAACGCAGCCTTGATGAGCAGAAGAGACTTCTTTAAAAACATTAAAAATCGTTCTGATCCCGTCATGAAAATCCGTCATGAAAACAAGTTTTTAATGCAATCAACTTTTAAATGTTTATATTTCAACAACGACTTGAAGTAGAAACATAATTAGATAAAACCACCTCATGCGATTTACATTTTCATATATAACTCGATGAACTGATTACATAAACTTTGGCTTAATGGAGTTCTGAAATCCTGGTCAGCTCACCTTTGACGTCGGGGTCGTCGGTGTGTGGCTCCAGGTTCTCGATGAGCTCCTGCAGCTGTGTTCTGCCCAGCGCCGGGGCCGGGGCCGGGGCCGGGGCCGAGGGCCGCCTGTCCTCCTCCTGCAGCAGCTCCAGCTGGATCTGAGGGATGGGGGTCCTCCAGTAGTGGAAGGAGTTGAAGAGCTCCTGCTCCGGGATCTCGTCTGATGAAGGAAGGCAGCAGGACTCGTCTGCGCTCAGTCTCTCGGCCGTCTGCTCTCCTCCATCAGCGGCGTCTGCGTTAGAGCTGGACGAGTCAAACACACCTGAGTGAGTGTGTGTGTGTGAGTGTGTGTGTGTGTCTCAGAGCTCAGCACCAGCCTCTCGTCTCACCTGCGCTCGTCTCGGAAGCACTGAGCCGTGTTACTGCTGGGGCTGGCGAAGGTGGAGATGAACGGCCCGAGCGACTGAAACGCAGCCTGACGCACCTGTGAGCAACACAGAAACCACTCCATCTAGGCCTACAAATGGCATTTACTGCATAACGTGTGTGAAGTGATCTCCCGCGCGGCTGTGAAAGACACTATTCAAACAGAAAACAAACCGCTTCACTTCATTCAAGAGTAGGATGTACTTAAGAAGTAATAA
>NW_015507340.1:1970-7869 GCF_001515645.1 Sinocyclocheilus grahami | reverse complement strand
CGTGTGTGAATGGATCTCCTGCGCGGCTGTGAAAGACACTATTCAAACAGAAAACAAACCGCTTCACTTCATTCAAGAGTAGGATGTACTTAAGAAGTAATAATAAAATGGTAATACTACAATTTTTTATCCTTGTTTTAATTTAATTAAATTTATTAAAAAGAAATGGATTTTATTTTTGCTTACATATTAAATGAGCAATCAAATTATTCGCTTTATGCATTCTTTTGATCATAAATTCGTATGAAGTAAAAAAAAAACAGAATCCTGAAATATTAAAATGACAATTTCTGGGAATAAATAAATAAATAAATTCATTTTCATATTTCATAGGGCCCTAAAATTGTAATAAATTGTTAAAATTATTAAAATATTAAATAAAAACCCAAACCCTAGTGATTAAACATTATACTGATTATTAAAATGTCATAAAATCATTACAATGTAACACAGAAAAATTTAAACTGCAGAAACACAATAAAACGGAATTTGCGAAAAAGATTTCAAAGGGCCCTAAAAATGTAGTTTGTTCAACTTTTATTACATTGTTTTTAAATTGTATTTGTGACCCTGGAGCACAAAACCAGTCATGAGGGTCAATTTTTGGAAATTGAGATTTATGCATCATCTGAATAAATAAGCTCTCCATATTAACAGAACAATATTTGGCCGAGATGCAACTATCTGAAAATCTGAGGGTGCAAAAAAATCTAAATATTGAGAAAATCATCTTTAAAGTTGTTCAAATGAAGTTCTTAGCCATGCATATTACTAATCAAACATTAAGTTTTGATATATTTACGGTAGGACATTTACAAAATATCTTCATGGAACATGATCTTTACTTAATATCCTAATGATTTTTGGCATAAAAGAGAAATGTATAATTGTGACCCATACAATGTATTGTTGGCTATTGCTACAAATATCCCCCAGCGACTCAACACTGCTTTTGTGCTGCAGGCTCACATATGTAAGTTTCAGGATTTAGCTTTATGAATATTAATATTTAACCTTTAAAAATGCAATGGAGAAAAATGAAAACAGAAAACATGGAAGTTGGGGGAAAAAAAAAAAAAAAAAGATTTTTAAACGGAAAATAAAACGGAGTTAAAATGTAATTTTTTCAAAATCTCAAAATTTGAGATTTTGAGATCAAAATCGAGTTTTTGTTAAACTTTTATTAAATAATTGTTCATTTGTATAGTTTTCATGATTTAAATTAATTAGACATGCGTTCTGATTACTAACGTTTACTTTTCAAGCATTTAAATGCAATCCAGAAAAGTGTTGGAATAATAACAAAATAAATAAAGCAGTAGATGCAGTGTTTGATGACGTACCCAGCGCGACGGGTCGCTGATCAGACTGATGAACAGAGACGAGAGTTTGCTGCGCCGCACGTCTGGAGACGAGGCCGAGGAGACGGTCATGAAGCACTCGGCGCAGGCCTTCCTCACGCCCCACACGTTATCAGAGCACAGCTGGAAGAAGCGCGGCAGCTGCCGGAAGAGAGCAACACAGCCCATAACATCACCTGAGACGGCCCTTTCTGTGTGTTTCTACAGACACACACTTTACAGCCTACAACGCTGAGCAAAGCAAAACATAAAAACTACTATGGAATACAGAAGCAAACAAAAAAAACATACATTAATATCTTGCCGCTAGAGAAAACAAGCACTTGTTTGACTTTAAACCACTAAACCGCGTGACAACTTGCCCCGCCGTCTCCCCTGAACTGAACGTACCAGCAGCTCCTCCGTCGCCTCTCCGCCGACCACACTGCAGACGTCTCCGAAGTTCGCCGCACAAACCTGTCGGACACAAACACACGTCTGATGAGCGCCGAGGACCGAACACGAGCACGAACCAATCAGATCCAGCCGTCATCCTCCTGAGCCAATCAGATTCACCCACCTTGCGCACGTGGAACATCCTGCAGTCGCAGCACATCTCGCAGAAGCGCGGCAGAAAGAGCCGCTCGGTGACGTCCTTCCCCACCATCGGAGCCATTTTACAAATAATCTGAGATTAAAAAATCAGAAACAAAAAGATGACACACACGAGCTACATCCAATCATATTCCGATCATGAGCTCTCATCTCAGGGCTGTGTTTCTCAGAAGCATCGTAGAGAAACATTAGCCTACAAGACACTCATAACTTAATATTGTTCAACTAAAACCATATCGAGTCTAATCAGCAACTTCTCATGAACGAGTCGATGTGAAAAAACGTCTGGAACGTTAGCCCTTTCTGAGAAATTCTTAGACATTTCTGATTACACACAAACCACACCAAAAACACTGCGATGCAAAAGATAAATGATATATACACACCACCAGTCACCAAGCCTGCATTTATGTGATCAGAAAATGATAGAAGAAATTACAGAAATTAATACTTTTATTTAGCAAGGATGCTTTGAATTGATCAAAAGTGACGATAAAGACATTTATAATGTTACGAAAGATTTCTATTTCAGATAAACGCTGTTCTTCTGAACTTTCTGTTCTTCTGTGAATCCTGAAAAATTCTCCTCAGCTGCTTTCAACATTGATAATAATCAGAAATGTGTCTCGAGCAGCAGATCAGCATATTATACTGATTTCTGAAGATCATGTGACACTGAAGACTGGAGGAATGATGCTGAAAATACAGCTGCGCATCACAGAAATACATTACAGTTTAACAGAGACTCACAGAGAACACAGCTGTTTTACATTCTAATAATATTTCACAATTTTACTGTATTTCTGATCAAATAAATGCAGGCTTGCTGAGCAGAAGAGACTTCCTTAAAAAACAAAAAACCTGCTGTTCAAAAACTTTAGACTGCTAGTGTGAGAATATATATATATATATATATATCAGGCTGTCAGTTAGTTCAAAATTGTAATCTAATTAATTACACGATGTTTTGATTAATTCATCTAATTAATCGCAAAATAAATATGACTGAAAATACCCACAGAAGTTTATTTAAAGATATTTTTGTTAAATGAGAAAGTATCAAGTAGACATTACAAATTGTAGCTTTAGAAATTGTATTTGATTCAACAAAGATTTTTATTACACAAACATTTCGGCTACAACGGCCTAACACAAACTATGGAAAACTTTTTGGATGAACTACCCCTTTAATGTTTTTATTATTATTATTAATTTAATTGATTAAAAGACACTCTAAATAAGAAACTAAATCTGCCAGAAGGTGCGGTACACGTCTTCAGTCGATTCGTTCAAACGGCTGATTCATTCAGAAACTTGCTCGTGTGATATCGATATTGTATGATATAAATATGAGACAAAAACACATAAAGGGGCATTTTTTGCACCAATATCTTGAATTTTAGGGCATAGCCTTTATTCCGCTTTTGTGCTCCAGGGTCACATTTGTCAACTGTATGAAATGTAAGATGATGTACAGGTCCGGGGGCGGGGCCAAATATTTTAAAATCACGATTTTTTTTGTAACTAATTAATTAAGTTAACGCGTTAAACTGACAGCCCTAATACATATATCTTTTTTTTCCAATATTGATCTGAAGATCAGATCATTGTATGAAATTGAATTGTAAAAAAATCTGAATAAAATTAATGATGAGTATTCTGAGGGTCTTTAAACATTTAGTTTCCTTACTAAAAGCGGTGGGTTTTTCAGAAATGTTCACGTGTCGAGCGGCTGCGGCAGCACAGACTCTCACCGCCATGGCTTCGGTCTTGACGTCGTCGCTGCTGTCGGGAGCGGTCAGGTCCACCAGCACCGGACACACCAGGCTCTCCACGTCTCCTCGCTCCATCAGCTCCTGCTCCAGCAGAACCAGCAGCGCCGCCTGACTCGTCTTACGCACCTGACCGGGACACAGCAGCAGCAGCAGGCTCTTTAGCAGCGCTCCTGAGGAACCGCAGCAGCACACACAGCTCACACCTACCAGGTTGTTCTGGTCGGACAGGTATCGCACCACGATGGGAAGCAGGAACTTGGAGAAGGCGAAGGGAATGGAAGGTCTGTTCTCCTGACAGAAGATGGCGATGTGTGGGATTTGCTCCATGAGCTCCGCTCGAACCGTCGGCTCTGACAAACAAACGGCATGCCGTTAAAACTACAAACCATAAAGCACAGCCGGAGAAACAAGACATGGCTGGATATACATGAGCAATGCTGAAATATGACCGTGTGCTTCAGCTGATAATGCATGAAGATATGAAACGATCAAACAGCTCGAACAGAAGCTTCATGAACCACCAAATTAAAGATGGATCTGTATTACAAGTTTTCTGAAATGTTGTTTACATTTGAAAATGATGCATTTTCTATTTAAATAAACATGTGTTTGCATTTTGCATAAAATTTATATTTGACAAAAGTGTGAGTGAGTGAGTGAGTGTGAGTATGGGTGTGTGCGTGAGAGAGTGTGTGTGTGCGTCTGTGTGTGCGCGTGTGTGTGAGAGAGAAAGAGAAAGAGAGAGTGTGTGTGTGTGTGTGTGTGAGGGTGAGAGAGAGAGTGTGTGTGTGTGTGTGTGTGTGTGTGAGTGAGTGAGTGAGTGTGAGTATGGGTGTGTGCGTGAGAGAGTGTGTGTGTGCGTCTGTGTGTGCGCGTGTGTGTGAGAGAGAGAGAGAGAGAGAGAGTGTGTGTGTGTGTGTGTGTGTGTGTGTGTGTGTGTGTGTGGTCTGTGTGTGTCTGTGTGTCTGTGTGTGTGCGTCTGTGTGTGTGTGTGTGTGTGTGTGCGTCTGTGTGCGTGTGAGTGTGAGTGTGCGTGTGAGTGTGTGTGTGAGCGTCTGTGTGAGAGTGTGTGAGAGTGCGCGAGTGTGTGCGTGTGTGTGTGAGAATGTGTGTGAGTGTGTGAGAGAGAGAGTGTGTGTGAGTGTGTGTGTGTGTGTGTGTGTGTGTGTGTGAGTCTGTGTGCGTGTGAGTGTGAGTGTGCGTGTGAGTGTGTGTGTGAGCGTCTGTGTGAGAGTGTGTGAGAGTGCGCGAGTGTGTGCGTGTGTGTGTGAGAATGTGTGTGAGTGTGTGTGTGTGTGAGAGAGAGAGAGTGTGTGTGAGTGTGTGTGTGTGTCTGAGAGAGAGAGAGTGTGTGTGAGTGTGAGTGTGTGTGTGTCTGAGAGAGAGAGAGTGTGTGTGAGTGTGTGTGTGTGTGTGAGAGAGAGAGAGTGTGTGTGTGAATGTGAGTGTGTATGTGCATCTGTGTGTGTGTGAGAATGTGTGTGAGTGTGTGTGTGTGTGTGTGTGTGTGAGAGAGAGAGAGAGTGTGTGTGTGAATGTGAGTGTGTATGTGCATCTGTGTGTGTGTGTGAGAGTGTGTGTGTGAGAATGTGTGTGAGTGTGTGTGTGTGTGAGTGGGTCCATGTTTATCGGTCTAGAGCTCACAGGAGTCAGATCTCAAACACAGAGTCTTCAGGACACGACTCTCTGACAGGACAGTGAATCAGTGAATCGGTTCAGTACCCGAGTCGTCTGCGAGTCTGTCGATCCGCTCCAGCACAGACACACACTCGCGCTCATCCTCGCTGACGGCTCGGAGCGTGTCCAGAAGACTGCGGGCCACCATCTGCCTGAAACACACCGAACACAATGAAACAGAAGGTCAGGTGCACTGCATTGTGGGATACAGCATCCTAAATGAACAGGGTTCTATGTTTCATAGAGCAGCGTTCACCTGTTGAAGACGTTCTCGCTGCTGATGTACTTGTCCAGTCGGCCCAGAGGAGTCAACATCTCATCCTGAGACACGAAATCCAGCACTGAAGACACAATAATGGTGTCAGACTCTGAGCTCAATCCATCCACACCAACTACAGACACGTTCAGAGACACAGAACACACTGCATCATCTCACAGCGCTCAGACAGCACACACACACTCTCACTCTCTCTCTCTCACACACACACACAC
>NW_015507340.1:580-1175 GCF_001515645.1 Sinocyclocheilus grahami | reverse complement strand
TGTGTCTCAGTCAAATGCATATTAATGACAGGGTTAAAGCTTCGGTCATACACACCCACAGCGGTTTAACTGTAGTTATGGAACAATATTTATGTCACAATTATCGATTAATCGACTGATAGCGGTTATCTGATCTAAACACAGTTATTTCAATTTCCATCTCAGGTTGCCATACACATTAGTTAGTAAGAAAACGTCTGTAAATAGCCTCAGATGAAGTGTTTTATGTAGTTGTAAAGCCATATTAAAATGAAGCATGCTTCTGATCTGCAGGCAGAGAGACTAGCAGAAATCTAGATGACCTGACCTAGCAAACAGTGCTAGCTCAGCTGGAGACGACCCAAACACACCATTGTTTGCAGCACGATACCGCGGTATTACCGCGATCCTGCCCGCGGTGTTCAGCGCGAGTGTGTTTGCGCTCCTCTCCCGCGGTTTATCACGGTATTAGCATCTGATCGCGGGTCACGTGACCCTCCGTTTATGAACCACATTAAACATAAAGCTGACGGTATATTCATAAACTCACATCCGTCCGTGTCCTCCTGCGAGTCCTGCAGCAGAGAGAGATCTGGAGAAAACAACACAATCAGAG
>NW_015507340.1:0-432 GCF_001515645.1 Sinocyclocheilus grahami | reverse complement strand
GTGTGTGTGTGTGTGTGTGTGTGTGTGTGTGTGTGCAGCTCTACACACCCGCCATCCTGCGCCGCTTCTACATTTAAGCCGCTTCTGTGCTGATGACCAACACAAACTACACAAACTACACAAACTACACAAACACAGAGACGCGCGCCTCGGAGCACTGAGCCTTTCTCACGCACGCGCCGACGGCAGCCTCTAGAGCGCGCACGCACGGAGCGTCACGGCGCATGCGCAGTGAACTCTTATTTATTTACATTATTTAAAGACTTACAAGCCGCTAATGACTAAGAAAAAAACTTCACCGCGAGTATTACTGCATCTAGTCTTGAGAAAATAATTGCGATGTCGCTAAATGACTAAATGTACACAGTATTGCGATGCTATTTTTGTTTGGTGTTTTCACTCAGAATAAAGATGATTAATATATTGTAAAAT
>NW_015507339.1:96335-96621 GCF_001515645.1 Sinocyclocheilus grahami | reverse complement strand
ATTACCCCCTAGATTCAGTATGAAACTCTTAGTAAAACAAAATAGCGGTCATAATCGTGCTGAGGCTGTGTAGTTGTATAAGTTAATATATGCCGACTCGCGCATATGATCCGCTCCGTGCGATTGCGTCTCTGGACTGGAGCCAAAGGCCGGATCAGACTGTGCGCGCTGGCGTGGTTTGCGTGAAACAACGTGAAACCAGACCTCATTTGCACCAATAGAAAGCATGTTTACACTATCGGAATCATTCCCTATCGCCTACATTGTGCACTACGAGCCATTTACT
>NW_015507339.1:94115-94989 GCF_001515645.1 Sinocyclocheilus grahami | reverse complement strand
ATCAAAAGCTGTTTGATATACCAAAGCGTGTGAATGAATTTGACGAAGTTTGTGCAAAAATGGACATGAGGCTATATCTTCGGAACGCTTTAGCGGATTCTGACCAAACTTGGTATGTGTAATAACAAGCATGGCGACCGCATGGTCTCAAAATTAAAGGAGAAAGACACAAACCTAATGCCAGCAGGGGTCACTCATACTTCATTAAATAAACAGTTAATTTGACTAAAATATTGAAGTAATGAGGTCAAAAGGCCATGTTTGTAGAGTAATTTACAATGGCTTTGAATGTGGCTCATCCAGTCAAAATAAAGGACCGGAACTCTCCGTTTTATAAAGACAGCTTCTTAGCTCTTCTTTTTATCTATGTTGTGCTTGGCCCCTTAATTGCTACTTGCAGCTATATTTATTGTTATAAGTACATAAAAACAATTCTACAGTCAAGTCCATATATATTTGGACACGGGCACAATTTGTATTATTTTAGCTGCTGACCAAAACACATTCAAGTTACAGTTATGTGATGAATATGGGCTTAAAGTGCACACTCTGAGCATTAATTTGAGGGTATTCTCATCAAAATTGGAGGAAAGGAATTACAGATCTTTAATATTTACCTCCCCCCTTTTTCAAGGGACCATGAGTAATTGGACAATAGACTCAAAAGCTGTTTCATGGACAGGCGTGGGCTATTTTTTCATTATTTCTACATCAATTTAGCAGGTAAAAGGTCCGGGCCCTCATTTATCAACAGTGCGAACGCACAGATGTGTGCGTAATGAGTGCGTAAGAACAGTTTCATGCAAAGTTTGGGATCTACCAACTTGTTCTTATACGTAGGAATGTGTGTAAATATAAGCACAACTCTGAGCAT
>NW_015507339.1:87387-93582 GCF_001515645.1 Sinocyclocheilus grahami | reverse complement strand
ACACTCTCTAGGAGGTACGTGCCACTGTGAAAGTCTACAATCAAGTGAAGACTTCACCAGAGCAAATACAGAGGGTTCACCACAAGGTACAAACAAAGCCAGATTAGACTTTGCCAAAAAACATAAAAAAAGCCGGACCACTTCTGGAAAAGCTTTCTTTGGAATTAAGATCAACCTGTACCAGAATAACGGGAAGAAAAAAAGTATGGAAAAGCTCATGATCCAAAGTATACAACATCATCTGTGAAACATGGTGGTGCAGTGTGATGGTATGAGCATGCATGGCTTCTAGTGGCACTGGGTTACTGGTGTTTGGTGATGTGGCAGAGGACAGAAGCAGCTGGAAGAATTCTGAAGTGTATAGGGGTATACTCTGCCCAGATTCAGCCAAATGCAGCAAATTTGATTGGACGGCTCTACATAGTACAAGTGGACAATGACCTAAATCATACAGCAAAAGCAACACCAAAGTTTTTGATGGAAAGAAAGTGGAATATTCTGCAATGGCCAAGTCAGTCTCCTGATTTCAACCCGATTGAGCATGCATTTCACTTGCTGAAGACAAAACTAAAGGCAGAAAGACCCACAAACAAACAACAACTGAAGCACTCGCAAAGCATCACAAAGGAGGAAACCCAGTCTCTGGTGATGTCCATGAGTTCCAGACTTAAGGCAGTTGTTTCCTGCAAAGGATTTTCAATATTAAAAACATTTTATTTATGATTATATTTATTTGTCCAATTACATTTGAGTCCCTGAAAATGGAGTGACTGTGTATAAAAATGTTTGTAATTAGGTTGTAATTCCTAAGCATTTGTTATATTCCTGTTCAACCCCTTGAATTAAAGCTTAAAGTCTGCACTTCAATTTCATCTTGTTTTATTTTTTATTCTCTTCAAAACCCTACAGCGTCACCCTATAGAAGAGAGGGGTATGGTGAGCAGAGCTCATTAGCATTTAAAGGGACATGCACTGAAACAGCTTGCTGTGAGCAGAGCTGTTTTTGACAAGGTAAAAGGGTTGTTGTTTTACATTACCATTAAAAAATTACCAAAAGTATGTTATAGACTTTTCATTAAGACCCTAAAGTATCATATCAACTTGTGGAAAATGGGCATCCAATGAGCCCTTTAAGAATTAGCAATATGGTGAAGCACAGTGGTTCTCAACTCTGGCCCTTAAGGTCCCCTTTCCTGAAGAGTTTAACTCCAGCCTTGATAAAACTCACCTGACTAGCTTTCTAGTAATTAAAAAGACCTTGATTAGCATGTACAAGTGTGTTTGATTTGGGTTGGAAGTAAACTCTGTAGGAAAGGGGTTTTTAAAGGCCGAAGATGAGAACTGTATTCCCGTAGGTGTATTAGGGCAAGTTGGAGCTAAACTGAGTTTTGAGTCTAGATTTAAATGTGGCTAATGATTTAGCACATCTGGGCCGTATTCTTAAAGATTCTAAGAATCCTCTCAGAGAGCTCTTAATTTAGCTTAAAAGTAATTCAGGACCAATCTGAGAGCAACTCTGAGCGAGGAAAAGACTAAAACTTTCATTTTAGTGAGGAGGCGGGGCTGACCCTGTTGCTAGCTATGACACAGTCTTTTGAAGACTGATTGGTTGGTTTCCTGTTTTACCATTTTTTCTCTCTCACTCTCTCACACACACACACACACACACACACATAATATATGTGTATATATATATATATATATATAATTAATTTTTTATTTACCATGCTGTCAGACTTAACATATTTTATAGGAAATGAACAGCGACACAATCAGGTTCTGAAAGTGCTGTAATTGTTTGTGTTATCACTTTGCTTATAGAAGGTTGTGATAGACCCAAATCATCACTGCTGCATTGTTGCATTTTTCCAGTTGCCAAATATGTTAATGTAGTTAATGTAGTGATTACTTTATTTCTGGCGCTATGGCATTTCTGCGCGGTGTCTGAGATGTTAGCTTGTCTCTAATAAGACCGGCCAAAAACATAATCCCTGTATCATCTAATGTATAGCATATTATTAACTCACTGTCATGCATTGTGCAACCCATTTCTTCTCCCTCTTCATGTTTTGTCCATTTTCACCACTGCTAAAGAAACTCTTAAAGGGTTAGTTCACCCAAAAATGAAAATTAGCCCATAAATTACTCACCCTCAAGTCATCCTAGGTGTATATGACTTTCTTCTTTCAGAGGAATCCAGTCGGAGTTATATTAAAGGGGTCATATGATGTTGCTAAAAAGAACATTATTTTGTGTATTTGGTGTAATGAAATGTGTTTATGTGGTTTAAAGTAAAAAAAACACATTATTTTCCACATACTGTACATTATTGTTTCTCCTCTATGCCCCACCTTTTTGAAACGCGTTGATTTTTACAAAGTACCTCAAGCGTGGAAATGTTACGCCCCTCACCATACTGTTGATGCCGTGTCCCGGCCGGAGCGACAAGACAAAAACATTAAAACCCATTACAAACGAGGCATTTGTTGCATCCAGTGGGGACATAATTACTGATTATAATGACTTACAATGCAACGCAACGCGTAAAAAGACAGTATATCGCGCCGCGTAAACATAAAACTCTGTCTGCATTTGTGATCAGAGAAATGACAAACAACAAGTGCTACTCTACTGCCCAAAACTTGCGTTTGAATCATCAGTGGCAAATCCTTTAAATGAAAACGTACTTACAGACTGTGAGTCAGAACTGCTGGCATTTTAGTCTAACGTTACTCTCCCAGGATCAGTAAATAGTCCTCCATAAAATGTGCTGCACACATCTGGATATTTGGGTTAAACTGTTCTGGAACAGTGTTGTAAATACAACTTAACCACTGATTTGTAGTCGTGTCCTCTTTTGGAAGACCAAACAAAGTAGTTTCTCTTTCACAACGAAAAACACAGCGGCCTAGCGTGAGGGGAAGCCCCGGCTTAGCGTGCGCTGAGGCCGGGCTAGAGTGAACTGAGGCGGTGGGGTCGAGAACGGCGTGCCTGGCGGATCCGATGAATGAGCAACCACATGTGATGACCCGGGGCTGGACTCCGCTTCGTCCACGGTGAAAGTTGATCTATTCCCTCAGCGACCAGCACAGATCAGCTCCAGGCATGACAAGGCGGATATCGTCCTCTTTTGGAAGACCAAACAAAATAGTTTCGCTTTCACAACGAAGCACACAGCGTCTTCACGACATGGCTGCAGCGTCAACTATACTACAGTGAGAATAAAAGTAACCTTTCTTTGCGTGAACATTTGGGTGGCGTTATGCAAATCTTCCCACATAGTGAAGTAGATATGTGGGGGCGTGTTAAAATGAGCTGTTTTAGGTAGGTGTGGCTGACTCTGAACTTTTATAAAGAATATCTCTTTGGATTTGAGACTTTAGTCTTTGCAACTTTACAGATCTTCTTTATGCACCAAGAGCAAAAATTGAAATCGCATCAAAGGACCCCTTTAAAAATTGTCTTTGATCTTTCAAGCTGTTTCATGGCACTCCGCGGGTGTTGCAGTGCTTCAGTCCAAAAGATGTTAAATAAAATGCGCCCATCCATAAATAAAAAAAGTGTCTCACACGGCTCCGGGGGGTGAACAAAGGCCTTCTGTAGCGAATCGACGCGTTTTTGTAAGAAAAATATCCATATTCAAAACGTAATAATCACTTTAATGTAGCTTGCGCCAGCAGTTGTGCACTGGAAGCAGTTCCGGGGGAATGACGTATGAGGTCAGTGTTGCGCATGCGCCAGTGAGTCTCGTGAAAACCAACGTTTGTTAACAGGAGCAAAGGAAGCAAAGTTTCCTTACTTTAGCAAAGGAAAACCAGTCTCCTCTTGGCTTATATTGAAATCCTCCGACATTCTTCTTTACAAATCCTCGTTTTGTACTTCTAATTAGTGACCGTTGTTTTGTTTTGATCTCTCCCCTGCACTTCCGCCACTTTTGAGCGGCGTATGCGCAAAGCCGACCTCATACGTCATCCACTGCTGTCACTACTGTCGAGCTAAGTGGGCGTGGTTTCAGCAACCAGGCACCTCAGCTTCACCCACGTCCCGCCTTTTTGCCCATTTTCGATTATCTGGGAGTGATGCGCTGCCAAGATGGTGGCGGTCGGCTCCGCCCACTTGTAGGCTTCAAAAATGCTCTTCAGAAACCTATGAGTGACGTGACGGACATGGTTTTTTACAGTCTGTTTCTACCACTGCACTGGCCCACTCTTTCAATTCTGGGGCTTTCACTGTCTTCCAGTGTCCCAAAATAATCCTACTTGCCATTGTAATACATACAATAATATGTAATACACACCATAATACCAGAAAATGCATGCTTTGAAAGATTATGTATTTGAGACTTGTCACCTAACAGCTTAAGGGTTAAGGTATTTTAGGGTGCTTTCCCACTAGCACTTTTGGTGCGCACCCCGGTTCGATTGACATCAGAGTTCGGTACGTTTGGATGATGTAAACGCGGTCTTCCAAACTCGAGTGCGCACCCGCGAACAGTACCCGAGTCCGCATAAAAGGGGTGGTCTGGGGTACGGTTCAAGTGAACTCCGGTACGATTCACTGCTGATGTGAACGCAATCGTACCAAATCGCGGAAGTGAACCGCTATTAATGATGTATTATTTGATAAAAATGCGTGTTTGTGTGCGTTTCACTCACTTTCCTGATGAGCGTAACTGACGCGCTGCAAGCAGAGCGCTGTATATCTCATTTCTGTTTGCCTTCAGCGTTTTTAGAGTGCTTACAGTACATTCGTAAGACAGATGTAAGTGCCGTTATGTACTGAAGTTTTAGAAACAAAAGCAACAAAAACATAAATATAAAATTGAAGAGAGCTATGCTATGCATTTTGCTGCCTTCTCCTGCGCAGTCGTTACTAAGGAACGGGATAAGCAGCTGCTGGCTTGATGACACAAACGAACTGTGGTTCGGACCCAAATAATATAATGTGAACACAGTCCAGCAGGGGGAGGGGGGAGCAATTGAACTCTGGTTCGGACCAAGCAATCGAACCAAGTGTGAAAGCTCCCTTAGAGTCATACCACCAACTTGAGACATCCATAACTCGTTTCCAGAATGGTTTAACAAGACTACATTCCCAAATACAATGTAAAATGGTACCTGTTACCAGCTGGCATTTCCAACATAAATTGTCTTTCATCAGTTTAATCCTGTAAAGTCTTACCAGGGTGTTGTAGTATCTGTGAAGAATCTTATATTGAGTGAACTTCCCCCTTGCTTCTTTTATACATTTACCACACCCCAACAAAATGCTAGACTGTTTTTCTGAGTCAATTTTTTCACCAATGTCCCTCTGCCATATGACCTTGATGCATTACATATCTAAATGTTTTGATATGTGTTGTCTTGTGCCTTTTAAACTTTTTTTGTTTTTTTCACCTTTGACCTTATAGCACCAAAAGAGGAGAAAGTAGTACTTCATGAAAATGAAGAGGAAGACAAATGTGAGAATCTTCATGATTTCAAAACCGGAGAAAAATCTTGCTCTCCAATCGAAAAGACTTCCATACGAAAAAAAGCTCAAGAGACAGAAACTAGAAGTTTTACTTGCTTTCAGTTTGAAAAGAGTTTCAATCAACAAGGAAACTCTAGAGGCCACATGAGAATTCACTCTGAAAAGAAGACTTTCACCTGCGAACAGTGTGGAAAAAGTTTCAATCAAAAAGGAAATTTTAACAAGCACATGAGAGTTCACACTGGAGAGAAGCCTTACACATGCCCTCAGTGTGGACACCGTTTTGCTCAAAAAGTACACCTTACTGCTCACCTGAGACTTCACACTGGAGAGAACCTTTACACATGCTCTCAGTGTGGAAAGAGATATGCTCAACGAGGAAACCTTAAAGTCCACATGAGAATTCACACTGGGGAGAGCCCTTTTCCCTGCCAACACTGTGAAAAAAGTTTCACTCGTAAAGAAAGTCTTGACAAGCACATAAGAATTCACACTGGAGAAAAGCCTTTCATATGCCCTCAGTGTGGAAAAAGTTTCACTCTAAAAGAGAACTTCACCAGGCATGTGAGAACTCACACTGGAGAGAAGCCTTACACATGCCAGCACTGTGGAGAGAGTTTTTCTCAACAAGGAAACCTTAATATTCACATGAGAATTCACACCGGAGAGAATCCTTATATATGTTCTCAGTGTGGAAAAAGTTTCAGTCAACATGGAAACCTT
>NW_015507339.1:83302-84728 GCF_001515645.1 Sinocyclocheilus grahami | reverse complement strand
CACAAAATAATGATCTTTAAAATAGCATCACATGACCCCTTTAAAGGGCAATGTTTGCAGTGGATACTTTAAGGCAGCAGGATTAATAGGCATCAGCGCAACTCTTGTGTAGATTCAATTTATAGCCTGATACGAGACCAAATTGCACAAACAGGTTTAACACTGTAGGCATTCCACGCTATCAAACATTTTCTGCATCCAAAGAGATGACAAATTCTGGGGTTCTTGACAGAGCGAGTGAGTAAAGAATGGTAAGGGGTTGTCTAATGTTATAGCAGGAAAATCTATCTGTAATCCAGTTTGACCTGGTGAAATAATACTAGATAAAACAGTATTTAAGGACTTTGGCTAGTATTTTCACATCAACCCCGATCAGGGAGACGAGACAGCATAAAAGTGGGTCTTTGTCTTTTGGCACAAGGTTAAAGAAAGGATACCTGAAGTGAGGGATTTGTTAAACATGTTCAGCAGCAGAAATGACAGATCAGAAAAAGTTTTGAAAAAAATTAGAAGGGAATCCATCTGGGCCCGAACACTTCCCATTTTGCATCTCACCTAGGGCTTCCTTGAATTTCTTGCAGAGTAATGGGCTCCTCCAGTTTAAAAGCAACATCAGAGTTAACATGCGGAATGACTAAATACTGAAAGAAACGAACGTAAAGAGATTCATCAGCTGTATTCTCGGAAGAATAAAGAGTGACGTAGAAATCCCTAAATAGTTCATTAATGACAAGGGGTACATTGTGGTGCCAGAAGGGGTAAGAATTTGAGTAATACGATGAGAGTAAAAAAAAAACTGTAGAATTTGATAAGATAATTTACTTGCTTTTAATGCTTAAAGCAAGACTTTTGTAATGCTAAAATTGCCTCATTAGTAGCAAACAGATTGAATTCGGCTTTATTTGTGAGCAGTTTGTTAACAAGGTCGGAACTTGGCAAACTGGCATATCTTGAAATTCAGATTAGTAGACTGGAAGTCTTTTCTGTGGCAAGTTCATTGCAGTGAGTAACAAGAGATTATTTTCACCCTAAGAAAGGCTTTACACGACTCCCATATTGTTGATGCTGGGACATCAGGAGTTATATTGATAGAAATAAAAAGGTCAATATGGCTATTTATAATTCGAACAAACTTAGGATCGTTGAGTAATAGAAACTGAAAATGCCTAGGTCACCGAGTCGTGTAACTACCAGGTAATGAGATGACATCCAACTCTGGAGCACGGTCAGGAATTGACTGAAGAAAGTCATTTTTATTGACAAGAAATGAATCAATCCATGAAAAGGATTGATTTACCGGTGAGAAAACATCCGAAACTGAGTACTGCTCCATTAAAAGATGAATGATTTTAGAAGATTTAGACTGTGGAAGAGGCATTGTAAAAGCATCGTAAGCCTAAGTTGATCGTAGATCCATTGGTGGCAA
>NW_015507339.1:81778-83033 GCF_001515645.1 Sinocyclocheilus grahami | reverse complement strand
TTTATGAAGCTACGAAAATACTTTTTGTGCGCAACCCCCCCCCCCCAAAAAAAGGCACCCGGAGACAAACATGCAAGGACCCTGAACCTTCCCCACCAAGATACTATAAAAAGGAAAGCTGTTTTCAAACAGTGTATATTGTGAGAAGAACTATACATACAAATTTGGCTTGACAGGTGTCTGACAATCAGGTGCCGGATTTGACCAATCAGGTGCTCAGCAGACAGGTTCCAAGTCACCACATCCCCGTATCAGACACCAGCAGCCAAAGCACCACTGCATCTAAAAAAAGAAAAAGGCAATCAAATGGCATGGATGAATTTGAAAACAAAATATTAGCCATTGTAAAAGAAAAAATGATGTTGACAGCTTCCTCAATGGTATTCGACCCGTCTACCCAGGCAAACCAGGAGTTCACTGCAAATAAAGATAATGCAGTTAAAACATGAGGCTGAGTACAGCTCTGGCAGTTAAGGTACATGAACCTTAAAGTAATAGTTCTCCTAAAAATGAAAATGTGAAATTCTACCTGCAGCCCAAGATGCCGAGTAGTTTGTTTCTTCATTGGAACAGATATGAAGAAAATAAACTGACATCACATCACTTTCTCAGCAATGGATCCTTTGCAGTGCATGTGTGCTTTCAGAACGAGAGTCCGAACAGCTGACTTGTGGATTATTGTGATGTTTTTATCAGGTGATTGGACCATTGTCATTGTGATATTGGACTTGGCATTGTGATTATTAGGGATACTCAATTCAGACTCACCTATAGAATGTCACCCATTTTTTAAACCATTCATATTAATATTTTGCTGTACCTGTGCATATTTTTTTATCAGTAAAGATAACATGAATTTGTAAAACGTATACGTTTACTAATTTTAACTACATTATTTTCCTATTTAAATTACAGTTATCTGTATATATAAAAAGGATTATCTTAACATTCTTTCTGTAAAATTTACTGTTTTGTTTGGATTAGTACTTTACAATATATTACTGTAAATTTAGCAGTTTGTTTTTCTATTTACAAAAATTTGATGACATTTCACAGCTTTTTTTTATTAAATTTTTTTTACAGTGTTTCAATGTTGATCTTGAGGGATTGGTTGTATATTATCTGATTGTAAACTTCCACAATTAAATCTCATTGGAATATTTTGACTGAATGATACAGACAGACTGGATGATAATGAGATCAGATCTCTGTGTGGAGCACTGGCTGTTGTCAGACTCCTTGTGCAAACAAAAAT
>NW_015507339.1:69897-75974 GCF_001515645.1 Sinocyclocheilus grahami | reverse complement strand
ACCCAGGCAAACCAGGAGTTCACTGCAAATAAAGATAATGCAGTTAAAACATGAGGCTGAGTACAGCTCTGGCAGTTAAGGTACATGAACCTTAAAGTAATAGTTCTCCTAAAAATGAAAATGTGAAATTCTACCTGCAGCCCAAGATGCCGAGTAGTTTGTTTCTTCATTGGAACAGATATGAAGAAAATAAACTGACATCACATCACTTGCTCAGCAATGGATCCTTTGCAGTGCATGTGTGCTTTCAGAACGAGAGTCCGAACAGCTGACTTGTGGATTATTGTGATGTTTTTATCAGGTGATTGGACCATTGTCATTGTGATATTGGACTTGGCATTGTGATTATTAGGGATACTCAATTCAGACTCACCTATAGAATGTCACCCATTTTTTAAACCATTCATATTAATATTTTGCTGTACCTGTGCATATTTTTTTATCAGTAAAGATAACATGAATTTGTAAAACGTATACGTTTACTAATTTTAACTACATTATTTTCCTATTTAAATTACAGTTATCTGTATATATAAAAAGGATTATCTTAACATTCTTTCTGTAAAATTTACTGTTTTGTTTGGATTAGTACTTTACAATATATTACTGTAAATTTAGCAGTTTGTTTTTCTATTTACAAAAATTTGATGACATTTCACAGCTTTTTTGTATTAATTTTTTTTTACAGTGTTTCAATGTTGATCTTGAGGGATTGGTTATATATTATCTGATTGTAAACTTCCACAATTAAATCTCATTGGAATATTTTGACTGAATGATACAGACAGACTGGATGATAATGAGATCAGATCTCTGTGTGGAGCACTGGCTGTTGTCAGACTCCTTGTGCAAACAAAAATATCACTGGATTATTACAATTAATGACAAAATTAATGTTTGGAAATGTAAACTGATATTTCCTACTGACACACTACAGCAAAAGAGAGAAATAACTGACTTAAAACTATTTATAGCGTGTAACCAGTAGATGGCAGCAGAGGAACACTCAAAACCATTTTTAGCATGTAACCAGTAGATGGCAGCAGAGGAACACTCATCAGCTCAGTTGCTATTTCTACTCCCTATTTATATCTTGCTTTTGAAGTTATTATAAAATTACTATTAAAACAAATTTTAGTACGCATACTGTACTGAAATATGAAGTGACAAGATCTATGTCATTGTAAAAATAAATAAATAAACAGACACCAACAGCCTAGAAGGGTTAATTATTTAAATACTTAACTACTACTTAACTAAAAATTAAATAAGTTAATTATTAATGGTAGGACTATAATAATTAAATAATAATGCATTACATATTTTATCTTTAAATGTAGAAGCTGCTAAATATATTCAGCCAACACAGACTTGTTTCTGCTGATGTTCGGTCCTCTAAGACAACCAAAACTTTGCTTCAAACTTGCTGAGCGAACTCACTCACGTGAAAATTCTTGATATAATCAATGACTAACTACCCAATTAATCTCTCATTTACATCATGTGTATGCTTTTTCTTTCTCTTGTTATATTGGGAAGATCTGCGAGATTTTGTCTGGATTTGTTTTATTTTGATCTTCAGCAGGACAAATTCTGCAAATACCCAGAATGGCGTTTATTAAAGAGGAGAGTGAAGACATGAGGATTGAAAAAGCATTCAGAGATAAACATGAAGATACTCTGGAACAAAAAGGTTGGTTTTCATTCTCAAATCTGAACTAATTTGTCCTGTATATTTTCTCAATTAATTTGCCTCTGGCAGGTGTTTTCGTACCCTGTCTGATGCACGGATTGCAGATAATAATTGTGGACAAATATAGGCTAGTTTGTGCTTTGTATTTGTCAAAATGTCTTGGTGAGTTTTCACTAAACACAGTCAGTTATGTCTTAAGTGAACATAAACAGTTTGACAAGTAGCCTAATCGGTCTGTGTACAATCCTTGTATCATTCGTTCATTCATTTTTTGATTTGATATTGAAAGTAGAAAAATTAGAAAACGGCTCATTTCTGCTTTTTCGTTTTTTTCCAAAAACCGAGAATTCAGCTTAAATTTTTCTTTCGTTCAGGGGTAGAAAAATTAATAAACAGCTTGAATATTCGATTTCTACATGTGGGCGGTAATTAAACGCCCCTTTCTGCTGATTGGTCAGCCGAAGATCAAACCGTGCCGTCATCAGTTCTTCCGAAGTATCATGCAGCAGAATAATAGTCCTCCACTGCTGCAGTTGCACGGATTCTTAATGCATTTACTGCAACTACATTTCATCTTTTTTCATCAAAAAGGCTAATGAATAGCTCGACACAACTCGTACCGGGGCAGAGACTAAACAGGGCTTTGTTCTGTGAAGACCAGCGGTTCTTAGTCATAGGGGGTCCCCAAAATAATTTGCTATAGCCTAAAGTATTAAAGTCGCTTTTTTTTTTATCATGATACATAGGCCTACTGTGATTTATTCCAAAGTGACTTATATGATGCATTTATATGGAGCTTGACACAACTAATTGAATTTGTACTGTGTAAATTTGAATTATTGACAAGTGTCATTTAACAAAACTGAATATTATGTGGCATTAGTTCTGAATTAGTTTTTTTTTTCACTTGAATATTAAACATTTGAAATTTAACACAACTGAATGTTTTTATGGCAGTTTTAAAGACGTATTTTCAAACAGCTAATTTTTTGTTCTGAAATCGTAGCCTGCAAATTAAAATTTTTAAAAAAATACAGCTTCAAGTTTTCAATATGCAGAAACTCAGATCGTACAGAAAGTAGGTCAGAGGTAATCCACAGGGAAGAGTAGATGATCTCCGAAAAGTAAAACGAAGCATTTTGGCCATTTAATAGTTTTCTGGCGTGAGCGTGTGGTTTAAGATCTACCTGATCATGAATCGCTCAGAGGTGGCCTAAGTGATTCTTAAACATTTATGGTTCATATACTTATATGTTAGGTTAGCATTCTCAGCATGTTAGCATTGGTCTAAGCCAGTGGTTCAAAATGGTGCAAAGTGGTGCAAAAATGTCACTGCAGATATTCTTTACAACTTAAAAGTAGCTTCTTAAAAGTATGTAAACCTTATTTATACAGTAACTTTAACAAATAAGCACAAGTCAACCTGCCATACCAAACAAGACCACAGGGAGATGCCAAAGGACTGCATACACAGATCCATGCAGAATAACTAAACACACCAAAATAGAAAACCATTCTGCGATCGTAACTCAGCGATCGGAAGTCAGATCGTACAGAAAGTAGGTCAGAGGTAATCCACAGGGAAGAGTAGATGATCTCCGAAAAGTAAAACGAAGCATTTTGGCCATTTAATAGTTTTCTGGCGTGAGCGTGTGGTTTAAGATCTACCTGATCATGAATCGCTCAGAGGTGGCCTAAGTGATTCTTAAACATTTATGGTTCATATACTTATATGTTAGGTTAGCATTCTCAGCATGTTAGCATTGGTCTAAGCCAGTGGTTCAAAATGGTGCAAAGTGGTGCAAAAATGTCACTGCAGATATTCTTTACAACTTAAAAGTAGCTACTTAAAAGTATGTAAACCTTATTTATACAGTAACTTTAACAAATAAGCACAAGTCAACCTGCCATACCAAACAAGACCACAGGGAGATGCCAAAGGACTGCATACACAGATCCATGCAGAATAACTAAACACACCAAAATAGAAAACCATTCTGCGATCGTAACTCAGCGATCGGAAGGCGGGTCGATGTCATCAGTGAACAATTGATTGGTTAGTTTTGATGCTATACATATCTAAATATGTTGATGTCTGTTCATTTGTGCCATTTAAATGAGGTTAACTTGTATTGGTCTTTTTTTTTTGCTTTAGATCTGATGCCGCTGAAAGAGGAGAGTCAACAATTGAATGAAATTGAAGACAAAGTTCAATATGAGAAATATCATGATTTCATAGCTGGAGAAAATGTGTTTAGTTGCCCACAGATTAAAATTACCACACTAAAAAAAGATCAAGAGACAGAAGCTGCAAGTCATGCCACCTGCCAACAGGGTGGAAAGTGTTTCACTACAAAAGGAAATCTTGAAGTCCATATGGAAATTCACACGGGGGAAAAGCCTTACACCTGCCAACAATGTGATAAGACTTTCATTTACAAAGAAAGCCTTAAAAGGCACACTAGAGTTCACACTGGAGAGAAACCTTACACCTGCAAACTGTGTGGAAAGAGTTTCAGTCAAAATGGAAGCCTTAAAAGCCACATGACAATTCATACTGGAGAGCAGCCTTTCACATGCCCTCAATGTGGAAAGCGTTTTACACAAAGAAAGACTCTTAATGGCCACATGAGTATTCACACAGGAGAGAAGCCTTTCACTTGCCAACACTGGAAAAAGTTTCAATAAAAATGGAACCCTTAAAAGGCACATTGGAATTCATACAGGAAAGAAACCTTACACCTGCAAACTGTGTGGAAATAGTTTCATTCAAAAAGGAGGACTTAAAAGCCACATGAGAATTCATACTGGAGAGAAGCCTTACACATGCCCGCAGTGCGGAAGGAGTTTTACCCGTAAACAAACTCTTAATGCCCACATGAGAATTCACACTGGAGAGAAATCTTTCACCTGCTAACAGTGTGAAAATGGTTTCACTTGTAAAATATCCCTTAATAAACACACAAGGATTCACTTGAGAGGACTTGAGATATGTCATCCGTGTGGAAGGAGTTTCACAGACTGTAAGAATCGTAAGAACTCACATTAGTGAAAAGCCTTTCATGTGCGACCACTGGGTACAAACTTGCTCAGACAGAGCAAATCTTGGGATTCACATGAGAATTCACAGTAACCGGAAGCCTTTCACATGCCATCACTAAGAGTTTCAGCTCCAAAGGAAACTTAACACGTAAGGTGGCACAATAAAGAGATGAGGTTCACTTGTCTTAAAGGTATAGCTTGTCCAAAAAATAAAATTGCCATCATGTACTCTACTCACCCTCAAGCTGTTCCAACCCTGTATGAGTTTCTGTCTTTGATTTATCACTCCCTCATTGATTGTACATAAGAGCACCTGCTGATTTCTCATCTGAGGACTGATGTCCTTTCAAATGCTCCACAGAAACTGGAGAGTGTTGAGGTGGCGTAGTTGAAATAGTGAATCTATGTGTAGTAGAAAAAGTTAGCGAATTGTTACATTCTTGTGTGGAGTGATTATTTATTTCCCTCTAGTTTTTGTATGTTTATATTCCTCTTTTAATCAATCTTTTGATTTGACCTATTTTTATATATATTTTTTTCATTTATTTGAAAGTGTGTTGCCCTTTGATTTCAATATAAATAGTGAACATTTATTTTCATTTTGAATTATTTTTGAGCCCATTGGCAGATAATTGTTCTTGTTTTAAACATAAACGCTCTTCATTTTGATTCATTTCTCAGGACCCAAGACTTATTATCATCAGTCACTTTTCTCCTTGATTTATCTTGATTTAAAAATGAACAGCAGTGTGATCAGAAGGCTGTGAAGTATGAGTTATTTCTACTGAACTATAAATATAGAATGATTTAAAGGGGTCATATGATGCGATTTCAATTTTTCCTTTCTCTTTGGAGTGTTACAAGCTCTTGGTGCATAAAAAAGATCTGTAAAGTTGCAAAAACTAAAGTCTCAAATCCAAAGAGATATTCTTTATAAAAGTTAAGAGTCAACCACGCCTACCTAAACCAGCTCGTTCTAACACACCCCCACATATCTACCTCACTATGTGGGAAGATTTACATAACGCCGCCCAAATGTTCACGCAAAGAAAGAAGACGTAACTTTTATTCTCGCTGTAGTATTCTTGTTGCCGCCGCCATGCCATGGAGACACTGTGTTTCATTGTGAAAGTGAAACTACTTTGTTTGGTCTTCCAAAAGAGGACGATATCCGCTTCGTCATGCCTGGAGCTGATCTGTGCTGGTCGCTGAGGAAATGCATCAACTTCACGCTTGAGGAATTCGGCCAATCACAATACACTGGATTGCTGGCCAATCACAGCACACCTCGCTTTTCAGACCGATGAGCTTTGTAAAAATCGACACGTTTCAGAAAGGCGGG
>NW_015507339.1:50509-69161 GCF_001515645.1 Sinocyclocheilus grahami | reverse complement strand
GAGATATTCTTTATCAAAGTTAAGACTCTGCCACGCCCCCCTAAAACGGCTCGTTCTAACACCCCCCCCCCATGTCTACCTCACTATGTGTTCACGCAAAGAAAGAAGACGTAACTTTTATTCTCGCTGTAGTATTCTTGTTGCCGCCGCCATGCCATGGAGGCACTGTGTTTCATTGTGAAAGTGAAACTACTTTGTTTGGTCTTCCAAAAGAGGACGATATCCGCTTCGTCATGCCTGGAGCTGATCTGTGCTGGTCGCTGAGGAAATGCATCAACTTCACGCTTGAGGAATTCGGCCAATCACAATACACTGGATTGCTGGCCAATCACAGCACACCTCGCTTTTCAGACCGATGAGCTTTGTAAAAATCGACACGTTTCAGAAAGGCGGGGCATAGAGGAGAAACAATAATGTACAGTATGTGGAAAACTGTGTTTTTTTAACCTTAAACCACATAAACACATTTCATTACACCAAATACACAAAATAATGTTCTTTTTTAGCAACATCAACACATATGACCACTTTAATTATACAAAAAAATGTTAAAGAAAATATAAATATATATCAATAAGACAACAAAATTACTAAAACTTCAACTAAAAACTTATAGTAACACAATGATAATACAATACCAATAACACTGACTGTTATATTTAAGTGTTATAAAATTGTGTAGACATGGAAATTTAGAGAACCTATTGACATATTGTGTTTGCGTTCATTTATTCCATATATTGGTCTTAAAAGGTCTTTAAAAGTCATACATCGTTTTCTAATAAAGCACATATTTATAAACTTTACGTTTGTAGTTTGTTATCCTGGGTTATTTTAGCTATTCATTAGCGCCCATTACTAGTCTTGTGGTGAAAAGTTAATCTGTGTAAATTAATCTACATAAAATAATTTGTCTTCATAACCTTCAATTAGGATGGGACTAGTTTTCCAGGGGGTCATTAGAGAAACTTGTGTTTCACAGACGTACTTCGTGGTTTTAATCCCGTCTGAGTCTTCCAACTGTTTTTCTCACACAACCTCTAATAATTCCAGAGCAAATTACCTACTTTTTTTTTGGCAAACTCAGTGATCCTCTGAGAGATGTAATGCCGTCCAAATGCGAATGTCTGTGATATCTGATGATATTTTTTCACAAATCATTTCCTTGTGTGTTTTGGCCTGCGTGAACTACCGTAGACACTCTTACTACTGCACATGTTTTCGATGTGTTGCCTCCTGGTAAAGAAATAAAAAAATAAAATCAAGAGCCAGATCATGTAAATTGTTAAGATTAGCTACTATAATATCAGCATCAGATAAGATTTCTCACCTTCATTTCTTCACTCAATTAAATGTTTTAATTACATTTGTACTTTCGCGAAAATTAAACATGGTTTTACTACAGATAAAGGGGGAAAAAAACATAGTTTAACTAAGGTAACCACAAATTAACGGTGGTTTTGTTATACTAAACACAACTTAGCCATGGTATTTGTTGTAAAACTGTGGTTATACTAATGGTAATCAATCTGCATGACTATACGCAATGCCCAGATGTACAAAATAGACCCTTCCACCTCTGTAATAAATACAGAGCTGTTAAAGAGCAGGTCATATGGTATTTTAAAGTGTCCAAATATTGTGTTGGAGTCCCCTACAACAGGTTTAAATGCATCTAAGGTCAGAAAACATTAATATTAAATGTATATTCTGAGAAAATTACAGTCATTTGCCAATGATTTCGAAACGATTCGTTCCAAGCAAGTTCGGAGCAACCCCCTCCCTTCCATGAGCCTACTCTGCTCTGATTGGTCAGCTGGCCAAGCCTGCTGTGATTGGCAGAGAAGAGTCCTTGAGCAAGTTAGCGAGCGCTACCATTGACAAAGCACCTTTACATAAAACAATAATATAGTGCCACAATCCGTTCTTATAATAATGACATAAAATACTAAAACAATTATGCAAGCGAATCGTGCCCACAGCTAAAGTTTAGCTGCTAAACTGTGAACACTTAAAACAATAATGGTGGATACGTTAGTCGAGTGCTAACGTGACTAACTGATGAAACAATACAGTTTGTAAACCAAAATATGTCTACTGTAATGTTTGAAGAACGACAGACAAAAGACGCTCTGTCTAAACTTTTAATCAGAACGCAGAACAGCTGTATCACAGGCGCAGCAGCCTAACTAACTCGCTCATCTCTCCCGCATTACCGCTAGATCTGCCGGTGCAGCAAAATAAACAGCAGTTTCACAATGATTATAAAGTCTGTGCACTACACTACATTCTTTATTATTAAACAAAGTAATTATAATAACGTCAATCTACATTAATCGACACATTCTTAGGAAATAGTGGGTTCACAGCTAATTATCAGAACTACTTCAGTAAGACAGTAATATCTGCTTTACCTGGAAACCTAAAGCTGCACTAGGTGTACATCACATATTAGCACAAAAACTTGATATTTTGAGAACTCAATTGAAAATGTACACATAACGTATCAATCGTACTTACAGGTTGTGCTTCGGAGAGCTTGTTAATCCAAATTAAGAAGATAAGAAGCCAACGAAGATAAAAGCCAAGATTAGAGAAGCAGTCCTTGGTAAAAATGGCATGCACAAAAAGTTGGAATTGTATTTCTGTGGTATCCTTGAACACAGTGTCTTCTCAACATGATGTAAACACACTAACTAGCGGAAGTGTTTGTGGGCACTGGGCAGGTCACGATTCGTATTTCGCGGGCAGGCGGGGATTATACAAATATGTTACCCAGTGACGTATACCGGTAACAGGCAAAAGATTCTTAAATATGACGACTCGTTAAGGCGATTCAGAATCGACTCTCTCTTGTGAGAGACAATATTTATCATGCACTTTTTTGATTAACAACTTTGCAGATTGTTTTCATTTAAGGATAGCTACGTTATAAACTGCAAAAGAGATCTTTTTCAAAAACCCATATGACCTACTCTATAACAGACAGAATAGACAAGACACACCAACGACCGGCTTAACAATAGTGGCCTATAAAGAATTTAAAATAATGAATTAGTTATATACAGGGTTTTAAATTAACACCTGCCAACCCGCCAAATGCGGGTAAAAATCAGCTGTGGCGGGTAACACAAATCACTAGCCAATTTGGCGGGTTACTTTTCGTATAAAGATAATTAGACGATATTTTGCTGAGTCTAATTATCTTTATCGATAAAATCACAGAAAATATTGAGATATAATTTTTTGTCAATATCGCACACCCCTAGTACTGACAAAATGATTTGCAACGGTCGCTTTGTCGCGCCCAGTGTAGACAGCCTCGAGCTGCAGGTTTATTTCTGAATTATTTTTTTTTTTTGGCTAGTAGAAGTTATGAATGGCCGGTAACTTAAAAATGTAGTAGCCAAATTGGCTGGTGAGTGAAAAAGTTAATTTCAATCCCTGGTTATATAGTATAATCACTACTTGTATTTTCCAGAATGCTTCCAAATATATGTTTATTTTGTAGTGAAGGCACATTAATAATTTATGTATTTATGATTGGACATGAAAAGGAAAGATGCTCTGGGCTTTAAATATAATTACTGCAAAAACACACAAATATTGTTTTCAAAGTAAATTGTAGAGAGTCACCAACTAGTCACCAGCAAATGTAATTTAAATGTTCAAATGAATTTCTTTTGCTTTAGATGTGTGAATACAAATGTATAATCAATGTTTTGTCAGTGATGCTCTTGTGCTTCTGCCTCATTTCATTTATTGGCATCATTGTTCATGCTAATCAGTATGTGAATTAAGTGTGAATGTAACTGGACCTCTGTGATATTGAGTGCTATAGTTCTGATTGTTTTAGAGCTGCTGAGTTTCTCCAGGGTCTGAGTGATTGAACCAGAACTGCTCACATACTTTGCACACTGTGTTTAAGCTGGTGATCTGAGTGCTTTGTCTTCACTTGTAAGAACAGCCTCCTGAAATCTGTATAAACTAGTGATTCTCTGCTTTAGTCAGTCTGGATAACTGCAGCGCCACACAGTACCATCTCAATCAAGAACCTGCCGAAGACTCACTCAGTCTCCTGATCTTCACTTTTCTTCAGATTCTTACACGTGTAACTGTATATCATAGGTATTTTTTCTCTAAAATGTAAACTTTAATAAAATCATAAAACTATGTACTTTTTTTTCTGATGGATGTACTTCTAGAGTTCCAGTTTTTAATAAAATGGTTATTGCATTTTGTATTTATTAGCTGAACTGTTCACTCTTATTAGGGAAGATGAGTAACAACTGAAAGTTTTTTCTTTTCTTTTTTTGCCATTTAAAAAAAAAACTTGAATGGTAAAACTTTAATCGATGAACCATTTACCTTTAAACTGTATTTTAAACAAAATTGCTAATATAAAAGAATATTACCACTGAAATAAATAAGATCAAAGTCAGAATATATTATCCTTTCCATCCAATCCTTATAGAAGACAGATTTGTTCATTTTCAATGTGTATTTGTTATTCATAGAGGGCTGATATGGGGAGGAAAATTATGTTTGTAAATCAATATTTCTATATAATAATTGAAATCTGCGGGTTTAATAGGCAACTTGTTAATATAATAAATCTGATTTTAATAAAGATAATCTGGGGAAATGTACAAACCCAATTCCAAAAACTAAACCCATCGTCAATCCTTTACAGTCATGGACTTTAAATCAGCTTTAACCAAAAAAGCTGAAATTTGATTTACTGGCTTTATATTCTGAGGAGAAACTGAGATGGAATAAGATGAATACATTGACATAAGGATTCAGTTTCAGTAAATGAAAGTTAAATCTCTCTGCAACCACAAATTATTTAAATATGAAAATGCTGAACTTTTATCCTTAATTGAGAAGATCAAAAATGGTCGTATCATGAATTAAAAGCCCTTCAGAGTTGCTTACATTCAGATTGGTATAACGCTCACCTGTATTAATAGCTTTGGGCTTTTGATAGCTCTTCAGTGTATCCCTTTAATTCATCATGTAGTGTATTATATTTGTTTTCTAATGTAAAACTATATTATTTTACGAGAAAATACTTTTATGTTGGTCTGGCAAGGTGACGTCATAAGGCTGCGACACGCTCCAGCGTCTGTGACTCGTAGGGATGGGCGATACCCCTTATTTTGTTTTCGATACGATACCGATATTTTTCAAGGCAGTATCGTCGACATCGATACCGATTCGATACTTCTGCACTAAACTTTTAAATTATGAAATGTATTAAATTATTAAATTACTAAGAGTAAAATGGGTAATGAAAACCACTTAACTTTATGTTTAAAACGCATTTTAACCCGTTTAATCCCAAATTTTTCCCAGACATGAAAATATCCAAATGATGTGTCATTAGTAACCCTTTGAAATAATCAATAATTTATTTTAATTTTTTTGGAAAAGTGTGTGAAAAATGTTATGGTCAGTCACAATTGTAACCGGTGGGATAATGTGTATACTGAATTAACATATTTCTGCAGTCTTAAACATTGTTATATATCTTAGCCCAGCTATTTTAAACTGTTTGATCACATTCTAGGGTTACTATTATGCATAAAAAACCCTTATACAACATTGATAGGAATACTGAGATCAAATACAAAACAATTCATATTAATATTCATTAATATTCTAACTTATTTGTAACATTTGAACTTTTGATTTAGTGCAATATTTTGTACTGCCATTAGGGACTGCCAGTGACCAGCTGTTGCATACATAAAATGCAATCTTTTTATTCTGACAGAGTATGATTTCTATAAACGTTACAGAATAGAATATGATCTATATTATCTTTCAACGTTCAATTTAAATAATTGTAATTGCACAAACTATGTAGGCTACAATTTCAATTTGTTTATTGTGAAATAACTCAAACATTTATATATATTTTTCTGTTCTCTGATAAGCATTGTTCAGGGCTGCCGTTCCCAAAAGCTTTAATGCTTTCTTATGATACTTTAGGGAAAAGCCAGCCCTGTTTGAATGCACTGTCAGAAGTGAGTGAACGCTCTCTGTGATTGATCGGTTCTGTCTTGCAACATTTGCGTGTGTTCAGATGAGCAGGAAAATAGTTCTATCCTACACAATTACTCGCTAATAAAGGTTATTCGTCCAATTCAATGCATATTGTACGCATTATTATTATTATTTTTGTTAAATAAACAAAACCACTGGTAAATAAAATGCACCTAAGTATCGATATTTTTTGTTTGAGTATCGATACTTTCGATATATCGATACTTCGGATCGATAAGCCCATCCCTAGCTGACTCGCCTGAAGAAAGGTGTGCTTTTAATCGTTTAAAGTGGTTTGCCATCCGCCATAAAATGTCATTATTAGAAGAAGAAGTATCATTTAAAGTGTTTAAATTAGCACAACTCGTTTAGAGAAATACATAAAACTTAAATCTTTTATTACAGAATGCAACACTGTAATGCTTTAGTGACATTAATCAAGGTTATTTTATGTTAGTATAAGCGCTCCCGCCCATGAGAAACAGAAAACGTGCGATATATCGTTAATCGTTTTTTTTTTATAAATATGAATTCAGTCACTGGCTTGTAGAGATGAGAGAAACTGAGGTTTTCCAAACGCCCAGTCAACTGAATCAATTGCTTCACAAAATGATTCAGTGATCCGAATCGCTTGAATCACCGCACACTGACGACACAAAACAGTGTAAATGCAACGAGAACAACAAACACAAGCACGTAATTACAACTTTTACAAACCAACTGCAAATGTTTTCATGAGAGAATCTGTCGAATATAAAATACAAATCAGTAAGTATTAAAAATAAGTCTTAACACTTTGAACAGTCTGTATAATTTTTGTTCTTTTATTAATCTGAGTGGTAGTTTTGGTTGTTTTTGTCTTATCTGATCATTTAAAACCATTAACTATCACTCTGATTGACTCGCTTACCAATGCACTGACTACTGAACTAGGGAGCTGATTGAGATGCACACAGGGTTTTCGTTTTATTTGTTTTCTGTTCATTATTGTCATCTTAAACAGGACAAAGTGTCCAAACACACAGAAAAACTCCTGCTGAAGCAGCTGAGATCCACGTGACACACTTTTATAAAGATGGCATTTATTAAAGAGGAGAGTGAAGACGTGAAGATTGAAGAAGCATTCAGAGACAAACATGAAGATACTGAGGAACAAACAGGTTGGTTTTCATTGTCAAAGCTGAACTCAGTCAATTGATCCTTATAAATATAAATGTCCAGCTCTACAGAAGAATAGTACAGAAGTAGTCTGAACAAAGTTATTTTGTGTAACATTACGCCCAATATCTACTTATGATTAGGAAACAATGAAAACAGTATGTAACAAAAACTTCATAATGAACTGCAGCTTAATAAAACCAAACTGTTCATGTTAATGAGCTACACATACTGTTTATATTAAAGACCTAAGTAGCACACTAAAGAAAACATCTGTTGTGATTTTTCACATCTTCAATCACCCTCATTTGTAAATGTATCATCAGAAGTTGATCTAGGATGAGTGTTTCTCCTGAACTCATGTAGCAGTACACGTGTAGGATGATCTTCACATTCAGACACAACATAAATGTGAGGAACAAACTCTCAATAGATCTCTTGTAACAGATGGATTTGTACAGAGAGACTGATACGAACTCATATACACTGAACAAAAAAAACGCCTTTGGAGACTGCTTATGGTAGACAAATGAACATTCAATTCACGGGCAACAGCTCTGGTGGACATTCCTGCAGTCAGCATGCCAATTGCACGCTCCCTCAAAACTTGCGACATCTGTGGCATTGTGCTGTGTGATAAAACTTTTAGAGTGGCCTTTTATTGTGGCCAGCCTAAGGCACACCTGTGCAATAATCATGCTGTCTAATCAGCATCTTGATATGCCACACCTGTGAGGTGGATGGATTATCTCGGCAAAGGAGAAGTGCTCACTAACACCGATTTAGACCGATTTGTGAACAATATTTGAGAGAAATAGGCCTTTTGTGTACATAGAAAAAGTCTTAGATCTTTGAGTTCAGCTCGTGAAAAATGGGGGCAAAATTAAAAGTGTTGCGTTTATAATTTTGTTCAGTGTATGATGCTGTTTGCGTAACTCAGGGGTGTCAAAGTAATTTTAGGTGGGAGATCTGATGTCCTGTATTTCCTTTTACACTGTCAGTTGCGTAAGGGATAATGTACATCCAGCTGGTTGTTATCGCAGAATAACCCCCGACAGGGTGATCAGGATCCCAATGAGAAAGATGTACATTATTCCACTTATTACACAGCTACTTGCCACATAAGTAAATAATTAGACTTGAAATATTGATTTGAGTTGAAATATTTGAATGCAAAGCTTCCATGAAGAAAGCAGTCACTAGCAAGCGCCAAGTTCAAATTAGACAGACATTTAGGCTACGTCCACACGAAGCCAGAGCATTCCCTATCCCTTTTCCCTATTTTTTCCCCTCGTCTCAAGAAATATCTGCATCCACATGAAACCACGAAACCGACACAAAACTATGTAGTATACATGCAAGACCAGTATGTGGCGCTGTAATTCTGCCACAGAGATACACTAAAAATGAAGAAGACTTGGACTATGTGCATAAACCTTACGTGCAGTATACAAACAAACATGGAACAATACATTTATTAATCTGTTTTAATGTTGGTTAATAAAAAGATAATTGTTCAGTGTTTGTTCATGTTTTTGTGGCTGTTACGTGACATAGCGGTGTCTGACTAGGGGCGAGACGTGGGCTGATGATGTCAGAAAATATACGGATTCGCTGTTCACATGAAAACGCAAGGGCAGCATTTTCAGATTTATCCACTCTGGGACCCGTTTAAAAAAAATATCGGTTTCACTCTCCCAAAACGCCGGATCCGTGTGGACGAAACGCCTATACAATACAAAATGTATGCGTATACAGCTAAATGTGTCTCCGTGTGGACGGGGCCTAAGTGATACGGTACAGTCATACCACTTATTACACAGAATTTCACCACATGAATAATTATGGTGAAAAAAGATATTGATTTAAGATTAAACTTATTACAGTGTACAAAACATTTATTGCAAAATGGCAGCAGCATTTAAAGGGGTCATATGATGCAATTTCTAGTTTTCCTTTTTCTTTGGAGTGTTACAAGCTGTTCGTGAATAGATAAGATCCCTAAAGTTGCAAAGACTAAAGTCTCAAACCCAAAGAGATATTGTTTATAAAAGTTAAGACTCGTCCACGAAAAGCGAACCTACTTTGTTTGGCCTTCCAAAAGAGGACGATATCTGCTTCGTCATGCCTGGAGCTGATCCGTGCTGGTCGCTGAGGAAATACAACAACTTTTTGCGCTGGATCAGCTTTCACCGTGGCCGAAGCGGAGTCCAGCCCGGGGTCGTCACATGTTGTTGCCGCAAGCCCTCCGGATGCTCCTTCGTTAAAAATCTGCTGGCCGTGCCGTTCTGAAGCCCGCTGCTTCTGCTCACTCAAGCCGCCAGCCTCCGCTTACTCTAGGCCGCCGTGTGTGACGCTGTGTTTCGTTGTGAAAGCAAAACAACTTTGTTTGGCCTTCCAAAAATGGACACGACTAGAAATCAGTGGTTAAGTTGTATTTACAACACTGTTCCAGAACACTTCAACCCAAATATTCAAATGTGTGCAGCACATTTTATGGAGGACGTTTCCTGATCCTGGTAGAGTAGACTACAATGCCAGCTGTTCTGAATCACAGAATGTAAGTACGTTTTTTATATTTAAAGAATTTGCCACTGATGATTCAAATGCGAGTTTTGGGCAGTGTAGAGTAGGGCTTGTTGTTTGTCATTTCTCCGATCACAAATGCAGACATGGTTTTATGCGGTGCGCGATGCAACGCAACGCGTAAAAAGACAGTATAATTCATTATAATCCATAATTATGTCCCCACTGGATGCAACAAATGCCTCGTTTATAATGTGTTTTCATGTTTTTGAATCATCACTCCGGCCTGACAGGGCATCATCACAATATGGTAAGGGGCATAACATTTCCGTCACACGCAGTGTTGCCAACTAATTTTCAGGTAGAGTTGCTAAAGGCAGGTCAATTTGTTGCTAAAAGTTGCTAAATGACATTGTGACATCACTGGATGATGATGTCATTATGTAACCATGACACAAAACTGTATCATTGCATAGAATACACACTGAAATAACTCAAATCTCAGCAAAGAATATAATTTGTAATATGTTCATTTAGATTTTTTGTAAAAATAAAACATTATTATTTGTAAAAGTAATAAAAACATTTTTATTACATTGAATTATTTGTTACACATTTTTGAAAAATTACATTTTATGTATTTTCTAAATAACTAGTAACACTACACTTTATTAACAATTACAGTTTTAAGCAGCGTATTGGTAGTAAGTTAAATGCTACACTCTTAAGGAAAGTCCATAAAAATAGGGCACAGTGTATGTGTTAATATATGAAAGAATTTTCTGTATTAATTTTTCACTAGCATTTTACCTGTATTTTAAATTACACATTCCATTTAGATGAGATAGATTGGTTTTTGAGATAAGATCAATAGTGTACCTAACTGATTAACCATTATAGGCACAAAATAACAACTACAGTGTATCAGAAATGAACAATTATTATTGAACAAGTGCAACTAGCAACTTGATTCACATGATGTGATGTGTGTACCGGTGGGCAGCTCTCTCCACAGCTGATGTGCTGCTTAGCTGGCTAGGCTAGCTGTTTAATAATTTCTTTTTTTGTGTGTGGTTAACAGGAAAAATGCATGCCTTTTTAATTATTTGAGTCACTATTCAAAAGTTGCTAAAATTTGCCAAATACATTTTAAAAATAGCAAAATTTGGTGCTAGGTGCTTTTTGGAAAGCAAGTTGCTAGGGTAGTCTGAAAAGTTGCTAAATCTAGCAACAAAATTTCTAAGTTGGCAACACTGGTCACACGCTTGAGGTATTCGGCCAATCATAACACACTGGATAGCTGGCCAATCACAGCACACCTCGCTTTTCAGACAGATGAGCTTTGTAAAAATCAACGTTTCAGAAAGGCGGGGCATAGAGGAGAAACAATAATGAACAGTATGTGGAAAATAATGTGTTTTTTTTACCTTAAACAGCATAAACACATTTCATTACACCAAATACACCAAATAATGTTCTTTTTAACAACATCATATTGGACCACTTTAAGCATGGATGTTTTTCAACCAAGGCTTTGGCCACACTTTCAATCTGTTCCTGTGATGGGTATGGATTCAAATTGAAAATAACATCCGCAAGTTTGTTCAGGATTTCAGACTTTAGTTCCTTTGTAACAAACCCTAAAGGAAACTGTCTTTTCTGTGTGCATCATTTCCTTGCTGAAGCTTCAGTTCCACATCATATGAAAATCTTTGATTTGACAGATCTTTGATTTACTAGGTGTACTTGATGCCAATGATGATGCAGATGTCAGGCTTGTGGTGTCATCATTTCTGCTGTTGATTTGGTAGTGTCTGCTGGATAATCTTCAGTGTCGCTCTGTCTTAAGACAAATCTGCTATTTGTCAGATTGACCAAATCATTCTGAAAATCTGGATCTTTACATTGTAACACAAACTCCCCCTCCAGATTTAATTTAGACCTCAAAATAAACTTAAGATCTTCTACACTTTCTGGCAGCCCATCAATTACCATCTTTGTGTGATGTCATCTGGTGCCAACAAAACCCAGAGCAACATCCTACATTTTTGTAAAACAGAAAAAAAAGAGAAAAAAAATTAAAGTTCTATTACAGGGGATTAATCAAAATATAACACGCTATAAGCAGCTAAAAGCATGTGAAAGAGTTTCCCTTAATTACCTAGATGCTAACGTAAAAAGTCTGTATCTGTCAAACAAAGTCTCTGTCAAACAAACTAAAATCAAGAGTGTGATATGTGCAGAAGTCTGTTTGCGCTACGTGCTACATTCGGTACAAAGCAAAGTGTACACTTTGTATACGCATTTTCAATTTGCACACTGATCGTAAATTTCACTGATAAACATTAAAATTTACAAAATGTTCTTAAGGGGTTGCCCCATCGAGGAATCAAGGTCCATCACCCGTCACACAAAAACCTGTGAGAAATCCACTGATCTAACAATGGCAGAAATTAGCAATTCAATCTACGACTGTATGATACATCAACCCAGTCTCACGGCAGTTTGTGACATAGTCACGAAACTTTAATCTATTGATTTGTGTATGGACACAAAATTCCCATTTTTTCATGTCACTCAGCACGACTTTCAATCTAATGTATTTCAGTAGGTAGTAACTTTCGTGCCTGCACCACATTTTTCTTCGGCCACTGCAACATGTTCTGAGATTTCTGTTTAATCAGCCACCATATATTATTTAATTTTTTTTATTTATTTACACGATTTAGATATATTTGAGCACGTAACCCAAGACCACCCCTAAACCTACCCATTTGTATATTATATAAAACACAAGATATACCAGGCAGATATGAGAACAAGCGCTATTTATTTAAAAGTACAAAAATACCAAGTGTTCCAAGGTAAAATTATTGATTTGTGTGAAGAACGCACACAAAAGCAATCATCTGCAATCTCATGTAAAACTGGCCGTTTACTGTACACATTCAAAATTGAATGAATTCTGAAGAATTCTGACATGGCATTGGATCTTGTGTGTTTCGTGACCGATTGCGTCGTGTGTAATTTTTAAATGACATGTGACTGATTATTTCAGTGATAAAAACCTTTCACTCAGTCTGTTCATATAATGATATTGCATGGCTTCTGGAGATTTGGCCAATTTTCCGAGATTTGGCCAGTTTTCGCAATAAATACATGTGCCTTTACTTGAGGTTTAGGTTTAGGGTAAGAGTGGTGTTAGGTGCTCCAAAATAATAAATATAAAATAATTTCTAGCTTTACAAATGCGAAGATTTAAACACTGAAGGGGTACCCTGCACTGAGCGCAAAGCTGACCTCATACATCATCCTCCCGGAGCTGCTTCCGTGTACAACTGTTGGCGCAAGCAACATTAAAGTAATTATTACATTATATTTCCACATAGTGAGGTAGATATGTGGGGGCATGTTAGAACGAGCCGTTTTAGGGGGGCGTGGCAGAGTCTTAACTTTGATAAAGAATATTTCTTTGGTTTTGAGACTTTAGTCTTTGCAACTTCAGGGATCTTATCTATGCACAATCAGCTTGTGACAGCTTGGAAAACTTGAAATCGCATCATATGACCCCTTTAAAAGATCAAAGACCATTTTTAATATAACTCCGACTGGATTCGTCTGAAAGAAGAAAGTCATATACACCTAGGATGACTTGAGGGTGAGTAATTTATGGGCTAATTTTCATTTTTGGGTGAACTAACCCTTTAAGTACACAAAAGTAACAGCAGTGTAATTCACACAGTTCACCACAGGAGAGCATTAGGAGTTTATTTCTGTAAATGTCTATTACAGGTATAAATGTGTAGTTTGCCAGATGTTTAATGTTGCACATGACAAATAACAATTTATTAAATATTAAATGCATGCAAAATAATTTAATGCAAGGTTTTCCTTGATTAATAAAGACTGTATTTATGTTTCTGTTGTATATTTTTTTTAATCTGTCAATTAAAAATCAAACATATTCTCTGATTTCTTTGTCATCTTGACAATTAGGCTGAGTATGTTAGCTCAAAATGAAAAGATGCTTCTCTTACTAAAACTTCTGACATATGTTTAGTTAAGCATGCAGAACAACCACCTAATAAATCGTTACAATAATCTAACCTTGTTCATGAACGCATGAATTAACATTTCTGCATTTAACATTGAGAGCATAGGTTGTAATTTAGATATATTTTTGAAATGGAAAATGCAGTTTTACAAATGCTAGAAATGTGGCTTTCAAAGGAAAGATTGCTATCAAATAGCACACCTAGGTTCCTAACTGATGACAAAGAATTGACAGAGCAGCCATCAAGTGTTAGACAAGTAGATCCTCCTGTCTGCCCTCTCTTCAATGGGCATCACAGGGATTCCACTTCGCTGGTTTGAATCCTATCTCACTGGTAGGTCTTTCAGGGTGGCTTGGGGAGGGGAGGTATCCAAAGCACATCAACTTGTCACTGGGGTTCCTCAGGGATCAGTTAGTCGCTTTGGATAAAAGCGTCTGCTAAATGACTAAATGTAAATGTAAGTGTCCTAGGTTATTACGTGTAGAGTTTTTAGGTCCTGTAATTAACACCTCTGTTTTTTCAGAATTTAGCAGTAAGAAATTACTCGTCGTCCAGTTTTTTATATCGACTATGCATCCCGTTAGTTTTTCAAATTGGTATGATTCGCCGGGCCGCAAAGAAATATAGAGCTGAGTATCATCAGTATAACAGTGAAAGCTAACGGCATGTTTCTTGATGAAATCTCCCAAGGGTAACATGTAAAGCGTGAAAAGTAACGGTCCTAGTACTGAGCCTTGAGGTACTCCAAACTGCACTTGTGAGCGATATGATACCTCTTCATTCACTGCTACAAATTGATGGAGATCAGATAAGTACGATTTGAACCATGCCAATGCACTTCCATTAATGCCAACACAGTTTTCTAATCTATTCAAAAGAATGTTGTGGTCAATAGTGTCGAACGCGGCCCTAGTACTGAGCCTTGAGGTACTCCATACTGCACTTGTGATTGATATGATGCCTCTTCATTCACTGCTACGAATTGATGGCGGTCAGATAATTACGATTTGAACCATGCTAATGCACTTCCACTAATGCCAACACAGTTTTCTAATCTATTCAAAAGAATGTTGTGGTCAATAGTGTCGAACGCAGCACTAAGATCAGAATCAGAATCAGAATGGGCTTTATTGCCAGGTATGTTTACACATACGAGGAATTTGTTTTTCGTGACAGAAGCTTCCACAGTGTAACAGAATGACAGTGACAAAACAAAAAAAATAAAAAATAGAACAAATAAATAAGGAATACAAATATATACAAATCGACAATTGTATGTACAGGTATATAACAATAGACAGTTGTCCAGCAATTCGTCTCTGGTGAAACTGATTGCAGGGATATAATTAAAGACAGGACAAACTAACAAAAACATAAAAACAACTGCGGAGCACGCCACGGAGGCAGCCATCAGCGTCGGCGCCATCTTACTGTTACTTATGATTTTAAATTGATTTTAAATTGATCATAAGTAACAGTAAAGACATTTAAAATGTTCCAAAAGATTTCTATTGCAAATAAATGCTGTTCTTTTGGATTATCTATTCATCAAAGAATCCTGAAAAACCAAATGTATCACGAATTCCAGAAAAATTTGAAGCAGCACAACTGTTTTCAACATTGATAATAATCAGAAATGTTTCTCGAGCAGCAAATCAGCATATTCGACTGATTTGTGAAGGATCATTTGACACTGAAGATTGGAGTAATGATGCTGAAAATTCATCTTTTAATCCAAGCAATAAACTAAATTCTCAGATATATCTAAATAGAAAACTGTTTTTGCTGTATTTTTGATCAAATAAATGCAGCATTGATGAGCGTAAGAGACTTATATTTAAATAAAATAAAATCTTACCAACCGGAAACATTTAAAAAGAAGTGTATAAATTGTTCATTGCTAGTTCATGTTTGAATATTAAAAATGTACAATATGTAGAATTGACCTCAAATTTCATAATTTAAATTACTTTTTCAAATGGTGGCCAATAAAATAGCAGGGGCTTGCTTCACATGATAGAAAAAGCATGTGATGATGGTTTAAAAAATGTCATTTATAACAATAAAGCTAAAAGTAAACATCTATCGACTGTAACTGTTTAAATGAAGGAACTTTCATTTACCAGTCTATTCACCTGGCCTCTTCCAAACCACATTTATATGTAAAATATGGCCACGTTTGAGAGATACTGAATGTGTCTCTGACCTTGAAGGCGTATTTCCTGCTTATGTGGTCGTCCACAGACAGCATGGAGATGCGGAAGCTGGGCAGGAGGATACTTCCCAAGATTCTCTCTTCCTTCTCATCTGAAGACACAAAAAGAGAGACGTCGAGAACATTAGCATATATTAGCCGACTGCCAGGGAACCTGTTAAACTTGCAGCTGATGACTGAGTGTTTATTTTGCCAGGGGTTCGGGTAAACAGACAGTCCGGCGGGGCTGATGGGAAAACTGCAGGGTTGTGTGCATCCGAGCGTGTCAATGAGGTTGTGACTCCTCTCGTTGTGACTGTTGTGAACTCTATCGCTTTGATTGCAGACTGCGACCAATCTGTCAAGAGTCAATTCAGAGTGACAGCTGTGTTAACCGTTACTATTACCGTAATAATGCCCAAAACAGCCATTATGCCATTCATTATTTTCAACATTCACAAAAAACTCAATTTTATTTGCAAAACCCGCCTTTTAATCATTCGTCAGATCGCTTGGAGAAATAACAGCACGTCTCAAGACAAATGAAGCACAATTACGAGTGAGAATGCTTTTAACCATTCAATAAACAGAAGGTCAATACTGAGCAACCTGAAACTAATTAATATCTGCTTTTGCTCTGCCAACAAAAATAGTTCCAAATGAACTCAAAACAAAACTAACCGTAGAACACTAATGTATGGGATGATATTAGACTCAAAATTATTAATAGATGCACGCACAATTATCCATGCACTGCATAAATTTTATACATGTATCTTACTAACCACAAATGCCTTTCAATTTGAGTCTGTTGAATTCGGGATAAAATGATTGTGCAGCGATTTGAAAAAATACAGACATGTTTGCGCATAAAAATTTTCTGTTCTGAAGGAACAACTGACAACGTGCCATTGAATTACAGAAAAAAACAAGGTACGGTCACAAAGTTCTTGCATGGCAAAATAATATAAGCTATTCTGTGCCTTAAGGCAAGTTAAGTTAGAACAAGTTCAATAAAACATCTTTATTATATTTCTACGGTAGAGGAGAACAGCCAAACCAAAAAGAAACAAAGAAAACACAATGTAACATTCATAAAACCGTACTCAATGGAATGCGCACATGTGACTGGGGCTAGTGCCATCTAGTGGTCGCTGATTTTCTGTGGCTCAGCTGCGCGTGGATCGCGAGCTGTGTGTGTGTGGATTGGGCAAGGCTATAAGGGTGGAACAAAAGTCTCAAAATTCAAATGAATCAAATAGAATCGACTCAGAAGATAAGTGAATGAATGCACGCGTGTCGCCTGATCCATAATGCACATTTTAATCGCTACCTGCACAAATCATGATACTTTAATACAAACTATAACATTTGGATTCATAAATATGTCTCTATTTGAACAAAATGCTGCACATTAATGTAATTCTTAACTCTGCAGACACCGGTTGAAAAGCATTTGTTTCAGTGTAGTGACGCACATTTGCGAATTTTTCAAATCGTGTACACGTTAATGAATTGCACTGGGCCTTTTTCCTTGGTAGTTGTGTTTGTGGGGGACGTGACATGCTGTAAACTGAGAAAATGAAGTCTCAAAATCCAAATGAACTGAACAAGATCGACTCGAACTAGACATCAATTAATACACGCGTGTCACCTGATCCACGTATGCACAGATTCCTTTTTGCATGAGCAATTTATGATATATTAATGCAGAACAGAACATTTTTATACGCAAACATGTCTGTATTTGTACAAATCGCTGCACAATTATTTAATCCAGAATTCCACAGACTCAAATTGAAGGGTATTTGTTTGTGGTTAGTAAGATACATGTATAAAATGTATGCAGTACATGGATAATTGTGCGTGCATTTATTAATCATTTATAGTCTAATATCATCCCATATTCCTGATCCAGTGTTTCAATGAATTGAATGAATTTTGTTAATGTATAAGTCAGTGTTTTGAAAGGAATCGATTGAATGAATGAATTTCTCACACATGAAGACAGTCACTTGTTTCGTTCCTGAATTAATCAAATGGGTCGATTGAAAGAATCAATCAATTTCTACTAGCAAATCACTTTCCTAAATGAATCAAATTGGTTGAGTGAAAGATTTAATCATTTTCTCATGAAGACAGTCACTTGTTTTATTTTTTAGTGAATAAAATCAGTCGATTTAAATATTCAATCATTTTCTCATAAGGACAGTCACTTGTTTTGTTCCTGAATTAATCTAATCGGTTGAGTGAAAGATTCAATCATTTACAGGTGACAAATATATTTTGCTCTTGAATAAGTCTAATAATTGAGTAAGGAATAGATTGAGTCAATGAACTTCTCACTCATAAAGACAGTCACTTGTATCATACCTGAATGAATTGAAATGGTTGAATGAAAGATTCAATCATTTTCTCATAAAAAAAACAGTCACTTGTTTTGTCCCTAAATGAATCAAATTGGTTGCATGAAAGATTTAGTGATTGACTGAATAAAACATATTTTAGTCCTGAATGAATCAGTGTTTTTGAAGGAATCGGCTGAGTGAATAAATGACCCACTCATAAAGACAGGTCAATTGTCACAACCTACTGGCACAATGTAAACTGAAGAAAGAGTCACTGAAAAATCTGTATATCTATAACATGTCCATTAGGGGTTGTGACG
>NW_015507339.1:49915-50480 GCF_001515645.1 Sinocyclocheilus grahami | reverse complement strand
TGCGCATTTTACTTTCACTTTCGAATTAGCGGCAATTCGGCATCAGTTGCTTGAATGCAACAACAAAATACAACGTCAAAAACTCACTTTAGCCTATTTATAAAACATAGAACTTTTATTAGCAAAACGAATAAAAATACACCATGCTATAGGGCAGGCTATATCTAATATAAAATAACAAATAACTTACATAAAGTTTAAATAGGTAGCCTATACAAAACTGGAAATAAGCAAACGTATAATATATAACCAAATAAATAAGAAACGTAGAAAGTTTATTAGCAAAATGAATAAGAAAGCTTGGAGGCACGGCATACACCTTGATGTCAAATAAAATAAATAAATTACACAAAGTTTAAATAATGTAAAAATCAACAAACACTGTGGAACCAATTAAATAAGAAACGAATGTTTAAAAAAAACTTCCAAAATCACCTTAGACAAACGGCAAAAGTCAATCAGGCTTTTCAAAATCCAAAATACTGCCAAACGAGCTTTTGCAATTTGTTTAGAAACGAAATCATCCGCGATCGTCTTGTCTGTCTCACCTCACTCTTCTTGTCAG
>NW_015507339.1:30329-49882 GCF_001515645.1 Sinocyclocheilus grahami | reverse complement strand
CAAACACTGTGGAACCAATTAAATAAGAAACAAATGTTTAAAAAAAACTTCCAAAATCACCTTAGATAAACGGCAAAAGTCAACAGGCTTTTCAAAATCCAAAATACTGCCAAACGAGCTTTTGCAATTTGTTTAGAAACGAAATCATCCGCGATCGTCTTTCTCACCTCACCTCACTCTTCTTGTCAGTCAGCTCGACTCACTCTCCTCACTGGAGAAATGAAATCTGATCTGTGATGCGACCGACGTTCGGCACTCTGCATTGAGCAGCCGCGTTCAGTTTTTAATTGTGGTGTCTGTTCTTTTACTGAACTAAATGATATAAATGATATATATATAAAAAAATCAAAACAACGGTGGGGGTCGGTGCCGCGGTGGGCAAGTGACGTAACTGGTATTGCGGCTTAACAACGGTATCACCATCAGCACCGCCTATCGCGGCAAGCCTAATGTCCATGCATGTTTATTTACAGTTGTATAATTAGTGTTAAGTAGATGTTTGAATTCCTAACCCAAAATATGGGCAATATACATTCTTGTGATGCAAACTCAGCAGACTAACATGCTTGCTATTCCTCTGCAATAGAGACCAATGAAGACAATGATATTTCAGCACTATGATATGCAATTGTCTTTTAAAAGTTACATGGAGCAAGTTTTTGCATTTTGGAAACATCCCACACAGTGAGTTCTGGAGCACAGTGTGCGGCTCAGATCTGTGAGGCGGCGTTCAGAAGTGAAGAAACCTGCCGGTGGCTCACAGCAGACGCCGCGCTGAATCACTGACAGCAAACAAACACAGAGAGATGATCAGCTCTCTCGTCAAGATCAGACTCAGCGTGCTGGCTTTAGGGAAACCACATACTGATACCGCCAAAAACAATCTAAGCTCAGAGAAAGTTCAGCGACGGATACAAAACTCTAACAATTCTGCACAAAATCTCAGCCAACAGTCATTAGGACTAGAGCGGTAAACAACTGTTCTGGATATTTTCCATTAATGATTCCTTTAGTACTTTAGAGGAAAAAATTGTTATTATTAATATACTACCAAAGTATATAATTATACTGCCAAATGATGAAAGATGTTCTATAATAAAAATGCCAAACAATTCTTGCAAAAAGAGTGTTTACACACTTTTTAATGACTTTTCAGTCTTTTTAAAGGCGACAGAGTAAATATAAAACAACAATACTAACAAATAAACAAAACAAAAACTACCATTCAATGGATTGGGGATTGCTTTTAAATATTTTTTAAATGTAATATTTAAATTTTAATATTTTCTTCTTTATTTGATGAAAAAAGTAATATTATGAAATATTAGTACAACTAAAATAATTTTCTATTTGAATGTATTTTAAAGTGTAATTTATTCCTGAGATGAAAAGCTGTATTTTCAGCATCATTACTCCAGTCTTCAGTGTCACATGATCTTCAGAAATCAGTCTAATATGCTGATTTGCTGCTCAAGAAACATTTCTGATTATTATCAATGTTGAAAACAGTTGTGCTGCTTAATATTTTTCTGGAAACCGTGATACATAATTTTTTATTTTTTGTCAGGATTCTATGATGAATAGAAAGTTCAAAGGAACAGCATTCATTTTAATAAAAAAATATTTTGTAACATTAAAATGTTACAGACCCCAATCTGCTGAACACTGGTCAGTCATGCTACATAAGATGAGTGATTTATTATTATTTCATGTTGATTTTAACACATATCCAAATATTTGATACTACAGTCATTGAAAATAAGAGTTCATAAAAATCCATGTGTGATTAGATATGATCTTACCGTGACCAAAACCAATGAACTAGTGCATGATGAGTGTGTGCAGTAGCAGCTGACACAGACAGGGGGTGTCAGTGATATGCATTCCTCTGCTCTCAGTGGTATCGTTCGGTCAGGGCCGTTCAGAGCTTCACCTGTCCTTCATCACTGACATCCACTGAGCACGTCTGTTGCGTGACTAGAATACTGCTCTGTCTTCTCTGTCAGCCAATAAACAACCTCGGTCCTCATGGGTCCGGCTGTGAAAGAAGGATCTGATTGCACTTCCGGACTGATTAATTGCACAATTTATGGAGATCTAAGAGAGCGTCCTCAAGAGACTTCAGCAGGCAGCACAACCCGTCCAACGTGACACCTTTGGGCTCAAACTGGACTTTGTCCATGCATCTCCTTCATTGTGATCACTGTAAGAGCTTGTATAAAATGATTTTGATCTTGATTCTGAATGGTCAACCACAATATTTAAGAGTCAAATATTTCTGAATAGTGGTAACTATTCAGAAATTCAACTGAAACTATCTAAAATTGATTTTAAAAAAAGGTTTTGTTATACTGAGTGAAATTATACTGAAATACAGCAAAAAATAAATATATAAAATAAATGAATTAATATTAGATGAAAAACAAATGAAAATGAGAAGTCTACTAAAATCCCTCAAATTGAAATAAAAATTGTTTTTGAAAAAAGTTAATTGAAATAAAAATGAAATAAATATTCAAACATGAAAAACATTTAATTAGATGAAAAACAAACGTCAAAAAAAAAAAAAATTAGAAATGCAAATAACTAAATTAAAAAATCTGAAGTATTAAAATGACAAATTTAAATGAAATGTTGCCTATTGTATAATATACACACACTCACACTAGGGCTGTTAAATTTTTTTTTAATTTCGAATATTCGTCGAATTTAAAATACAAATTCACATTCGCAAAAATGTTGCATTCGAATTTTAGGTGTGCAATAAGGAGGCAGCCTTATCAGTGGCGCACGAGATGCGATGACGATGTAAGTGTCGTTGCATTATAATGTTTTCGTTAGCCTATCCAGTTGAAGCCACTAGATGCGGCGCTGCTGCGTTGTTCATTAAAAATATTGCGGAAAAAAGAACATAAATGTGGAGAAGATCTTGTTTACATCAAAACTGAAACCAAGCCGTTCACACAGAACTCAAATTAAAATTTTGATAATATTGAAGTACAAAATTCGAATTTAGTTTTTCAGCCATTTTGAAAGCCCCTAACTCACACACAAATTGAAATTATGTTTAAGTACTAAAATGACTAAAACTAAAAACAAATTAAGCAACATATTTTTAAAAATAAATAATTTTTTAAATAATAAAAATAAAAAGACAAAAGGTACAACACAATTGCTAAAAATAAAAATATAAAAACTGTTTATTTAAAATGTGAATAAATACTAAAATAGTACATAAACAATACTAAAATAACACTGAAATAGTGACCACTGTCAATAGCAACGCTTTATAACTGAATAGAGAAACAAGTTACATATGTTTCAACATTTATATCCATTTATTTGTTTACTTGTTAAGTAGCCATCCGTGAGAAGTGAGATGTTCAGTCAAATGATAATTAGAGCAAAATAAGCCTCATCAGGGTACTTCTATTGAGATAATATAATATCAAGATAATGACTGGATGACAGTAAATTATCCATTATGTAAATCATAACTGACAATCGTAGAATTATTTAAAAAAGACTTATGAACTAGTTATTTTTAACGAATCAATAAAAAAAGACTCACTTTTGAATTCCTGTGTTAGCAGTCTGAATCAGTCTATTGACTCACTCACTCAATCACTCAGAATGAACAACAGAAGGAATCAAAAGAACCACATTGAATCATTAGTGATTCAAAATCATTATGTGGAATCCGAATCATTCAGTAATGCACTCGCAAATTTTATTCAGATCACTAAAAAAACTTTTGGAAGAGCACATAATAGTAGAAACCATCCATTTAGTAGACATACAGTGCTACGATTAGAAAAATACACAGCGTAAAACCCACAGATAGCAGCGCAAATGTGTCACTTGATCACATTGCAGCAAAAGTCAACAGAAAGTGTTCAGAGATGAATTTATTCTCACACATAAACAGGAAAATCAGACACATTGATGTGTTTTTATAAACAGAGACACTCGACTCACCTCTATAGTAGAAGAGGCACATGTCAGACAGAACAAACCATCTCTTCTTCCACATCTTCATTCCAGTACTGTCCTGCAAAATCCAGCAGCACAGCCGTCAATAAAACCAGCCGACCAATCACGGTGCAGCACAGAAAGCCCGCCCCTTTCAAATACACGCTTATTTTCCTCAGATATCTCTGCTTTGTTTGCTGCTGCTCTCCAGAATTGAAACTCTCTCTTTTTATTCTCAGAAACGACACTCGTGAGGGCTCAAGCTTGCCTGTATACATTATTCAACAATGAAGCTGTAAATAATCACAACTTACTAGTGAAGTCGTTTAGCGCATGCATTATGAATCAACAGCACTATCGAACCCTCAGAAAGTTAAAAAACTGCTTAACAGAAGCCAAAACACACGGGCAACAATCTGAGAAGAGCATATCTGTCAATCGTCTTGCTCTAATGAGACACAATCACACAGATGAGCAAGTCGCTGATCTCTGGACCCCTCCAATGATAAACGCTGACAATAAATCATCAGAATGAAAAACCAGTCTCATTTCATCATCTTAGCATCTTCTGAGACAACCTGACATTATTATCTGAGAAAATAATTTAGCCTTTTGAATGTATGTGTTCATGTATTTATACAAGCACTTGGATTTAGCACATTCATTTACGTTTAATTTATTAAGGCATTTAATGCACATTTAATGCCCCTGTATGAGTTTTTGTCTTATATTTATATAAATTCAATTAAACAACAGTTCAATAAATAAGTTCATATTGTGTTCTATTTTAGATCCAAAACTGTCTGTTTTTGCTCAATTTTGCCAATGAAAATATTACCTATAAAAGGCACAGCAGAACTTTTGTGCAACTCCGATCAACAGACAGCAGTATTTTGTTTCTAAATAAATCCACATTTCTGAACAAATCAGGTGAAACAATGATTCAATGACTCATTCATAAGAGAACCATTTACTTCATTTCTAAATGAATCAGTTGTTTGAATGAATTGAATGAATGACTCACTCATTATCCAAGACATTTACTGCCACCTACTGGCAGTTTTAGTTTTTTATTTAGAGTATAATTTTATTAAAAATAAATAAATAAATAATAATAAATTCATTTAAAAACGAATTAAAAAAAATTGTATGAAAAAGAATAAAATAATTTTGAACTAATTACAAATTAATAAAAAAAAACTGTAATATGTAAATGCCACCTCAGAGCTGCAATAAATGGTCTGTAAATATACCTAAATATTAATTCAGATGCAGCTTGTAAAAAAACTATTTATTTGATGTTGAATCAGATAAAATATTTCTTTTTTTTGTCTATTTGATGCTTTTCTCATTTAACACAAAAATGACTTTAAATAATTATTTTTTTTATTTCTGGGGTGATTTCTCAGCCAAATTTGATTTGGGTAATTGATTAGATTAAAAAGTTGAATCGCTTGATAGCTTTATATATGTACGTACTGTATGCATATGCATGTTCATTTATTTATTTGAGAAACGCCGGCATCCTGAGCCACAGCCACTCATTAATTGTTTATCTTGTTTGGGTGTTTTTATGTTATACAGAGTTTAGGGATGTGCAAAATGATATTTTCGGTGGGTTGTCTGAATGACAAGTTGACTAGTTAACGAAAGCCTTGAATAATGAATCTGATTTAGAAACTTCTCAGAGACCATCCACAAATTTGGCATGATGGAAACACTAAGATTAAATGAATGAAGGTGCAGAGAAAAACACATTAATGCTTGCTTGAGATGGATTTTTAACTAGCTGAACAACTAGTCACCTATCCTAACCCACTGCATTTTTATGATACTCTATATCAACTCAACATCACAGAGCAAAGGCAATGAAGCAAATGTGCAGTAATGAGGACGTAATTGTTTAACATGCTATTGATGCATGATGGGACAGTCCAATCTGTCATGCTGGAACTAGGCCAAGGTCAGTGAGTGAGTTAGTTAGTGACTCACTCTGGTTGTTGGGCTGCTGGGATGTGTGGTATAGTCTGAGCCGCCCGTGTAGTTCGACGCTTCGCTCATGGTGCTGGTTGGACGCTCTTTCTTCTCGGCCGCTGGTGCTTTGGTCGCTGGTCTGAAAGAGGTGAGGGGAAGACAAGAGGAGGAACATCACAAATTAATCTAATTTGTACATCATTAGGACTAATGGGAAGATTCTGGGTTATTTACAGTATTTACTGCATGTTGTCGACTACTACAGACAATAATTTACTCAAAAGCTTTTATACTAAAGAAACTCAAAATGGAAGCAAAACAGAAAAGCAGTAATAGCTTGATAAACCGTTTTCTGCATCTGCATGGTTTATATACAGAAAATAATGTTATAATGTAAAAATAAATAAATAAATCAAGGGTCCATGTGTTTGTATGTATGTATGTGTGTGCGTGCGTGCGCGTATATATATATATATATATATACATATACATAAGTGAAAATAATGAAAATACTGTTCTAATGCATAAATAAATAAGGGTCCTGAAATCTAATTTTCATGAATTCTGTTGAATTTTTGAACATGTATTTATTTCATATGCATATTTATGTGATACATAAATATAGATGTAAACATATTGTAGAACTGTATATATATATGCACGTCATATTTCAAGATTACTGCATATGAATTGGCAGGATTTTTAATCAATGCATTGAGAGAACATGACAGATTTACCTGTTGCTCAGAATAAAAACTGCACACTTCAAAAGCTACATGATGACTATTATTTGCATTTATAATTTATTTAAAACAGGAGTCATAAAGACTAAGATATTCATTTAATGACATATTCTGCTGCCAGCATTCGTTGCAGGATTCAAAGTACCTTTGCATGACAGAAATCTAGTCTGGAGCACAAATAACATTTTTAAAAAGAACTGCTTCAACAAAAACAGACTGTAGATGTATTTACCAATTCATTTTGACCAATTAAAGAAAACTGTTTGTGGTAATCGACAGCAAGTCACACCTGACATCAGATTTAAAATAACCAGAAGACTGTGAAGGCTGAGAGATGTGCCGTGCAGATAAATGAGGAAAGTTCTGGAGCTTCCGCGAGACACTCAGGAAGTTCAGGCCTCTAAACGGCTGTTTTAATAAGCCAGAGCACTTCAGCATTGAGACAGAACGAGAAAGAGAGAAATATAGGAGACAGGCCCCATGCATCAAAGCAATTACTCACTCCACGTCTCCGCTGATCTACTCCTACACAATAGACAACCTTAAATGGCCTGCCAGCTCCAGCTCTGACATACTGCAGACGCAGTTTATGACCCAGTCAAGCTGAAGGGCAAAAACAAACCCAACGCCAGAAAAATCAAGGCTGTAAAACAAACGCCACCGTCTTATTTAATGAAAGTGAAGAGAAAACACAATAAATACGGCCATAAACCCTGAAAGCCCATAGCACACGGACGCTCAGTCGAGAGGCTCTGTCCCGTAGGGTTGGCCTATATTTCGATGCTACGGTAGAGCGACGACGTCTAGGGAAAGGGCTGATATCTGGAGCAAGGGAGAGCAGAGAACACCAGGGTAAAATAATATAAGAGCTGTCTGGCTTCTGGGTCACGTCGCATGAGGAAAACACTTTCTGTTTTACAAAAGGCTGAATACTAGCAGCGGTTAAACAGTCTGTTATTTGCGTCCCACAAACTGCATCAGGAGGTTAAAAGGGACGGTTCATTCAAAAATGACTTATGTGTCACGTCGTTTCAAACCTGTGTGGCTTTATCTCTTCAGCTGAACACAAAATTAGATGTTTTGAAGAATATCCTGACTGCTTTTTTCACTACCATGAAAGTGAAGGAGAACTGAAGATGTCAAGCTCCAACAAGGCAAAAAAGCAATCTTTTCAATCATTCAGTTCACTACCAAAAAAAAAAGAATAAATAAATAAAAACCTGCTAATTGTTAATTCTTAATTGAGTGGCCAACATTGAAATGTAATTGAATATAAGTGCATGTTGTCCTATTTCACTTGTTTTAAGTATAAACAAGTTTGAAAAAATCTGCAAGAAATGCATCAGGACAAAAAAGTCCAAATAAAATAATTTTAATTTATTTTATTTAATTTTAAAAATAACTATTTGGACTATTTTAGAATGATCTGAGTGCTTTAAATAAATCTCATAAAAAACTGTTCAAGACAAATACATTTGTATTCAAGATATAATCTATGAAAACAAGTCTTGATATCTCGATGTTGCTTCCCAGGCAAACTTGTTTCAAGGATTTTTAAACTTTAAAAAAGTCAGAAGAGACCAATAAATTAATTTTTTTTCACCCATATCTTTGATAGAACGTGAGAAGACTTTAAATGACATGCGCGGGTTGTCTGGACTACTTTTATGGTGCTTTCGGGTGCTTTTTGAAGCTTATTATAATTGCATTAAAAAAAGAAAGTCATACAGGTTTGGAACAACACGAAGGGGAGTAAATGAAGACATTTTGGCTGAACTACTTCTTTAGCAAACATCGTTTGCATGTGTGCTCGCCGTTGGACACAAGCATTTGATTTTGCATTGGAAACAAGCACAAAGAGACACTTTATGAGATGGTCAAAACAGTCAGCAGTCATGCACACACCAGCACCACGAAAAATACAAAACATTACACAACAGTCCATCCCAGAGGTATTCAAGGAAGGACAGGGAGGAAAGCCGGGTCAGGGTTGCACACAGATCCAAGTACGACCTTCCAGGCCACTGATCTCAAATTAAATTCAGCATTCAACACGGCTATGAGCGTTCATTAATTAATCTCTTCTCAAATAATGAGCTTTAGCGTGCGCTCGGCAGCCACGCCGGCAGCCATCATTCAGCTGACATCTGACAGCATCTTTAGAGGAAGAGTGGCAGCGAGTGTGAAATTAGCCCCATGTGGAGCAGCTAAAGCGCGCCGAATCCAGAGATAATTGATGGAGGGGATGTTCAGATGGGTTTGTGGGTTGGTTGGGCACCGGCTCGACTGGAGGTCATTGGCTAAAATGCGCGAGTCATGCAAGGCTTTAAAACTCTCTGCCACTATTTGTCCCTCACGCCCTTCAACTCATCATTTTCATTTGCAGCAGGTCTTTTTTGGGTATCTTGGCCCTGAAAAACAATGCCAGAATGAGGACAGCAGGCCTCTAGGACACGTTCAGGAAGCAGCTGAACTTTCCCCGTCTTGCTTGCTTTCAGAACAACATTTTTGTCCCAGTTAAGTGCTTTAATGTGCGTTACTTTCAGGGACATTTCCAATGGCGTGATTTGTTTTGATGGCAGCCATAAAAAGCTTCAAACTTAGTGTTAAAGAGTCAAAGGCCTGTCACTTAATGGCAGAAACAAGCAGAATGGCATCGCTCTAGATCTGACGGGGGCCACCGGAAGGCGCGTGTACGTCGAGCCCCACGGCGCTGCGTGTTAAACTGCGAGTGATTCTGCCAGCCCTTTTGCTCACTCTGGATGAGTACAGTTCTTGGAGAGAAGGGATGGTTGTACCAATGATTCGCTCAGCAGTCCGGACTACCCTCTGTAGTCTTCTGAGGTCAGATTTGGTAGCTGCAAAACTCCCGCGGCGAGTAGAAAGGCTTACAGTTAATGAAGAGCACTTCTAGATCTGAACAGCACATCTTCTTTAACATAGTTACATCTGTTCACCACCTCTCATTGATGTAAAAGCATGTCCCGCCGCTGCGCAATTTCCCCGTTGATTCTGCATCGCGATTTGCTCTAAACAGCTGAAAGCCTGGCAAACTCAACGCGCTGTCCGGAATAGTGTCTTTCAGCCAGGTTTCCGTGAAACACAGAGCAGTAGAGTTTGAAAAATCCTTATTTGTCCGGGAGAGCAGAAGGAGTTCGTCTGTTTTGTTGGGTAGAGAGCGGAGGTTCGCCAGATGGATGCTAGGCAACGGCGTCCTGAATCCGCGCTACCTGAGCTTTACGAGCGCGCAGGCTTGCTTCCCCCGTCTGCGCGTCCTGAAGCGTTTGATCAGCGCCACTGCTCCCCCGACTACAATGTCCAGCAAAACATCAGAATAATCGAAAACCGGTGAAATATCGGGTGGTGTGTACTTCCAAATGTCCAGCAATTCGTCTCTGGTGAAACTGATTGCCGGGATATAACTAAAGACAGGACAAACTAACAAAAACATTAAAACAACTGCGGAGCACGCCACGAAGTCAGCCATCAGCGTCGGCGCCATCGTGAAAGACGCTCTCTATTAGTGATCCAATAGCACTAATAGAGAGATACAACCATGATCAGATGATAAGAGCAGGTCATTTGTAACTCTAATGAGAGCAGTCTCAGTACTATGATACAGTCTAAATCCTGACTGGAAATCCTCACAGATACCATTTTTCTCTAAGAAGGAATATAATTGTGAGGATACTACCTTTTCTAGTATCTTGGACAGAAAAGGGAGATTTGAGATCGGTTTGTAATTAACTAGTTATTTGGGGTCAAGTTGTTGTTTTTTGATGGGAGGCTTAATAACAGCCAGTTTGAAGGTTTTGGGGACATTTCCTAATGACAATGACGAATTAATAAAAGTCAGAAGAGGATCTATGACTTCTGGAAGCACCTCTTTTAGGAGCTTAGATGGAATAGTTTAAAATTGTTAAAAAGGCCCAGCAGAGGTTGTACTTCCTTCGCCAGCTGAGGAAGTTCAACCTGTCACAGGAGTTGCTGAAACAGTTTTAATCCACCATCATTGAATCCGTCCTCTGCACATCAATAACTGTCTGGTTCAGCTCAGCTACCAAATCTGACCTCAGAAGACTACAGAGGGTAGTCCGGACTGCGGAGCGAATCACTGGTACAACCCTCCCTTCTCGCCAAGAACTGTACTCATCCAGAGTGAGCAAAAGGGCTGGCAGAATCACTCTGAACCCCTCACATCCAGCACACTCCCTCTTTGAACTGTTGCCATCTGGTCAATGCTACTGAGCACCAGAATGGCCAGACACAGGAACAGTTTCTTCCCTCAGGCAATCCATCTCATGAACACTTGACAATAACTGTGGAACACACACTATTTATTCACTCATACACTTATTTATCTAACACACATACTCAGTCTACATTTCAATTTGCACATAATATACCTGTACATACAACTGGCAATTGTTATATACCTGTACATACAATTGTCGATTTGTATATTTGTATTCCTTATTTACTTGTTTTATTTTTTATTATCTGTGTTTTTTGTTCTGTCACTGTCATTCTGTTACACTGTGGAAGCTTCTGTCACGAAAACAAATTCCTCGTATGTGTAGACATACCTGGCAATAAAGCTCATTCTGATTCTAATTCTGATAGGGTCTAACATACATGTTGTTGGTTTAAATGATTTAACAAGTTTATACAATTCTTCTTCTCTTATAGTAGAGAATGAGTGGAATTGTTCCTCAGGGGATCTATAGCACACTATCTGATGCGATACTGTAGCTGACGGCTGCATGGTTACAATTTTATCTCTAATAGTATCGATCTTGGAAGTAAAGTAGTTCATAAAGTCATTACTGCTGTGCTGTTGGGAAATGTCAACACTTGTTGATGCTTTATTTTTCATTAATTTAGCCACTGTATTGAATAAATACCTGGGGTTATGTTTGTTTTCTTCTAAACGAGACGAAAAGTAATCCGATTAGCAGTTTTTAATGCTTTTTTGTATGATAGGGTACTTTCCTGCCAAGCAATACGAAATACCTCTAGTTTTGTTTTCCTCCAGCTGCGCTCCATTTTCCGGGCTGCTCTCTTTAGGGTGCGAGTGTGCTCATTATACCACGGTGTCAGACAGTTTTCCTTAATCTTCCTTAAGCGTAAAGGTATTGGATATGCTAAGGAATTGAGATAAATCAGGAAGATTACTTACAAAGCAGTCTTTTGTGGTAGAAGTGATGGTTCTACCATACTTGTAATAAGTCGTAGAATTTACAGTTTTAGCTATATGAAGTTTGCACAAGACTAGATAATGATCTGAGATATCATCGCTTGGCTGCATAATTTCAACACCATCACCATCAATTCCAAGTGACAGTATTACATCTAGAGTATGATTTCGACAATGAGTAGGTCCTGACATGTGTTGTCTAACCCCAATAGAGTTCACAATGTCTATGAATGCTGATCCCAATGCATCTTTTTCTTTGTCAACATGGATATTAAAATCACCAACAATTAAAATTTAATCTGCAGCCAGCACTAATTCGGATATAAAATCAGCAAATTCTTTAATATAGTCTGCCCTGGTGACCTGTATACAGTAGCAAGTACAAACATCACAGGGGATTTATCATTAACACTTGTTTCTCTGGATAATGTTATATGAAGCACCATTACTTCAAACGAGTTATACTTGAAATTCTGAATTTATTTATTGTTATAAATTGTAGCAACACCTCGCCCTTTACCTTTTGGACGTGGCTCATGTTTATAACAGTAATCTCGGAGGGTAGACTCATTTAAAATAATGTAATCATCAGGTTTTAGCCAGGTTTCTGTTAAACAGAGCACATCTAGGTTATGATCAGTGATCATATCATTTACAAAAAGTGCTTTCGTAGAAAGGGACCTGATATTCAATAAGCCAAGCTTTATCATTTGTTTATCCGTATTGCATCTGTTTTTTATTTGTTGAACATCAATTAAATTGTTACTCTTAAAGTGGTTTGGACGTTTTTTGTATTTTCTAGTTCGGGGAACAGACACAGTCTCTATAGTGTGATATCTAGGTGAAAGAGTCACTATGTGCTGAGAATTAACTGATTTATGTGACGTGAGGCCGGCTAGCAGATGGTCGGTTTAGCTAGTCTGTCTGCTTCCTGACCTGGGGCCTCATTTATAAAATGTTGCATATAAACCATCCTAAATTTGTTCTAAGAAGGCGACAGTGGCAGGGAACGAAAACTCCATCGGTGACAGAATGGAGAAAAAACCTTGGGAGAAACCAGGCTCAGTCGGGGGCCTGTTCTCCTCTGGCCAGATGAAACCAGCATGACGTGGTTTAATTCCAGGCTGCAACACTGGTCAGATTGTGCAGAGGACTCATCTGGTTCCCGTGGTCTTGTCCCGATGACTGTCTCGTTGAGGCGGTCTTCGCAGGGGATCTCTCTCTCTGGGGCTTATCTAGTTGACAAGGGGCCTCATTTATAAAATGTTGCATATAAACCATCCTAAATTTGTTCTAAGATCATTTCTCAAAGTGCATAAGTGCAAATCAGAGAAAACGAACGTGTGCACAAAAGCACGTGCGTATGCCTCTCTTCCAGATGTGACATTTATAAATTGCAAATGATCTTGAAATTGTGCACAGCTGACTGGTGTCAGATCTCCGCATTGTAAATGCCCCCTAATTAATACCATTACCCTATAAAAGAGCACACGCCAATATCTGAATTCCTATGCTTGAGAATGATGAGCACAAAAAAAAAAAACCTTTACTTAGTCTGAAATTTAGGTCCTGCTGGCGGAGGTAGAGGTTTGTGCGGGGATGCTTTTTATTTAATAATGTGTAATTATTCTGTGGACAAACAATGTGTGTTTGGTTATATTTTTTCTATTGACTATTATCAAAATTACTACTTCTAGAAACAACAGAAATAATAATAGTATTTATAAAACAATTAGGTTTCCAAAAGTAAGAATATACTACGAATTCAAGTAAAATTCAGTCATCTTATAAAAAGTGAGCCATCCTACTTTTAAAATCACTTGCTATGACAACTAATAAAAAGTTTAGTATCACGAAATTCTTGCAAAACTTAAAAAAACATTATTGAAAGAAAAATTGGACGTTTCATATCATAATAAAATAAATGATTACTCGATTATGGCCTCTCTTCCAGATGTGACATTTATAAATTGCAAATGATCTTGAAATTGTGCACAGCTGACTGGTGTCAGATCTCCGCATTGTAAATGCCCCCTAATTAATACCATTACCCTATAAAAGAGCACACGCCAATATCTGAATTCCTATGCTTGAGAATGATGAGCACAAAAAAAAAAAACCTTTACTTAGTCTGAAATTTAGGTCCTGCTGGCGGAGGTAGAGGTTTGTGCGGGGATGCTTTTTATTTAATAATGTGTAATTATTCTGTGGACAAATGTGTGTGTGTGGTTATATTTTTTCTATTGACTATTATCAAAATTACTACTTCTAGAAACAACAGAAATAATAATAGTATTTATAAAACAATTAGGTTTCCAAAAGTAAGAATATACTACGAATTCAAGTAAAATTCAGTCATCTTATAAAAAGTGAGCCATCCTACTTTTAAAATCACTTGCTATGACAACTAATAAAAAGTTTAGTATCACGAAATTCTTGCAAAACTTAAAAAAACATTATTGAAAGAAAAATTGGACGTTTCATATCATAATAAAATAAATGATTACTCGATTATGGTCTCCGGTCTGAAAAAACCTGCATGTGATTTGGAATTTCTTTATATTTACACAGTTTACTAATGCTGCTCAAATGTGCCATTAATGTACTGACACAAAAATATATAGTGTATTTTGAAAGGCTACATCAACTCTCCTAATTTGACCCCACAAGAGTCATTCAATGTGTACCTTAGCTCAGTCCGAGTGGGCATTGAAATGGCTTTTGGTATCCTAAAGTCAAGATGGAGGGTGCTTCTTAAGAGGAGTGACTTCCACTTCAAGTTCACACCAGCTATGATTGCTACCTGTTGTGCATTGCACAATTTTTGCCAAAAAGAAGCAGATTTCTGTAACAGCAACTGGGTGGAAGAAATCTATGACCCCACAGTAAATTTCCCGCAGCCAAGTCAGCCAGTGCACTACCAGGAAACTTCTGCTGGCAACACTGCGAGGGAGGCTCTAAGTAGATACATGGCCAAGCACTTTACGTTTAGTAAAGGGCACCTTTTTTAACATAATGAAACGCATATGAAACACACAACATCTAACACTTAGGCACATGTTTAATGACATTCAAAATATTCCAGAATCTTAAATAAAAAATCTTCCATACAAAACAAGGAACAAAAAAGTGACAGTGCTGTGTAGTGCAGTAACTTTAAGGCATATGTGAAATGACATTTGAAAGTTTAACAAAACAAAGAGAAACAAAAGGTTACAATGCAGTACAAAATAATTTTTCATAGAAGTATTCTTTTAACAAAACTGCGCCTACTCAAGTACCAAATTTGGCATCAGGGTGCCTGTACTAGGAACAACAATCTGTCTGCATTTATGTGTATGGTTAAGGTAGCATGTGTGATTGTGTGAATATGTGCGTGTTTGTGTGTGTGTGTGATTGTGTGAAAATGTGCTTGTGTGTGATTGTGTGTGTACATGTGCGTGTATATGTGAATGTAAACACAATAATCCGCTTTCTGACGGCTTATTGAAGTGTGTGATACGTGACAGGAACGCATCGTTAGTGCAGATTTAAGCGCATCTAGACCGTGCAAACGTCTTGAAGGTAAAGAAAGAAGGAAATATATTACAAAAGCAGAATTTTTCCATGACTCAGAAAATGATAATGTGTTCTCATCTCGTGCAGCAGAAGTAGAGGTGGTACAGTCACAATGCCGCGTTTATAACTGCATGAGAGGATAATATATGAGCTGTAAGTTTCTGACATGTTGCAAGCTTAATTTAACATCACAACTGACAAAATGTATGGAATACTCTGAGTCAGATACGCAAATTATTATATTTTGACGTCACTGCAGGGAAATAACCTGATTTATTAATGAAGTCATGTAAATGCAGCTTACTTGCGTTGTCAGGTTACTGATGTGCATGTAAACGGGGAAAACTGGTTATTTTAATAAACTGATATTTGTGAGTTATCAGCTTACTGGTGTGCATGTAAACGTGCTCATTGTGTACATATATGCATGCATGTCTGTTTGAATGTATGTGTTTTTGCATGTATGAATGTCAATGCATTAATGCAAATGTAACAATGAACTTGTAAACATGTAACCTGTAAACAGTTAAAAAAAATCAATTTTAAAACTTGTTCTTTGTTAATTCTGTTTGGTAAACAATCGTAACAATTTTTCTCTTACATGTAAACTTTTGAACCTTTCTTATGTTATGTTATACTAGTCTAGATCTTGGATTGTGTAATCAGACTGTGAATCTTCAGGCTGGGGATGTACATATAAATGCTATGTATGTGGGCGATATTGGTGCTGGGGGGGGGCTGCCAATGTGGAGCCTGTGAAGTGTGAGGGAGGATACCTCTTAGTCCTTCAAAGATCTGACCAATTAGACGTTCAGTAGAGCGTGAATGTTCCTCAATAAAATCTGAAATCAATCTCTCATCGTGCTGTCTGTTCTGTTCTTGCTGTTGCGTTATCCACCTGTTCTGGGATTCCTGCATTTCTTGTAGAAAAGCCTGCTGATCAGCCAACCAAGTCCTCAGCGCTCTCATACCCTGAACCTGATTTTGATTTGGTTCCTGTTAAAAACATACAATTTAAGTTGGTCTTTACAGTTTCTGCATTGCAAACACCCAAATACTATAATATGTACTTAGACACGCTTGTTCCTTATATAGCATATTTGTCTAGGTATTGTAAATAATAGTGTAACAGTATAGTTCAAACATGTGACCCTGCCTGTACATTTTTGATATTCACTGTTTTCTACATAAAACCATCCTACATATAAAGAACATTCTGTGAAAATATCACATTGGTTTCTTTAATATTGGCTGAGTAAGGCAAAATCAAAGATTGAAGCCATTAAATCTTTGATGCTTGTTATATCAGAATTATATTTTTAGACTTTAGCCTGGTTTTAACAGACAGGGTCACATATTATGAAGCAACGAAGAATTTCAGTTCAAACATGTCAGTCTCTTTCAGCAGATGAACTGCCATTTAACTATACAAAATGAATAAGGCATAACCTACTTCAAGTTTACTTGAATGCAGCTTACATTTTTTGGTAGTGCTCTGCACAGTCAAATCTGTCATCTGTGAGCTGCCTTCACAGGTATCAAGTGCGGTCTGTGTGTTCTCTGTGTGGGCACTGCCCCCAGCCTCCATGATGCTGTCCTCATCATCTAAATGTTATGGGGAGTAAAAAAATAATAGTAATAATACTAATAATAATAGTAACTGACATGCATACTTCAAAAAAGACAACAACACCATACTTCTGTCAAATCAAAGAATCAAACCAGTACTTTTTTTTCATATTTCAACGGAAATGGTTGTGTGCTTAGAATAAAGTAGGACTTAATGCAAGAACTTGTAATGGAGTAGTTCTAAAGTGCTGTATTTTGTAGTTAACTGATTTAATAGTCTCTCTGGCATTAGTAAATAAGGCAAATGTAATGTTAAGCAAAACTTACCAGAAATGCTAACGTTAACCTCATCTGAGGTTTCCTCATCACAAGGTTCTGGAAAGCCCACATCCACTCCGTTGTCACTGACGTTAGATAGTGGTCGCCCACCCATCATTTCGTCCATTTGGTCAAAAAAGGGGAAGTTGGAGGGGTCTGCTCCACTTTTACTGTTATGCATTTTAGCTTTGAAATACACCATCTTCAAAGTCGTCCACCTGTTTCGGATTTGTTCGATGGTACGGTCTGCGCCAGCTTCTTTTAATTTGTCACTCACTGTTTTGAATAAATCCGTGTTTCTAACCTTCCTGCCATCCAGTCGTTTAATTATATTTAGTTCCTTCCTTCAGTGTATTTAATAAATGTGTTGTTTCGGTTGTACTTCAGTTTGATTTTGCCGGCGCAATTTTGCATTCAGACTACCCCTGACCTCTTGATGTGATGACGTAGACGCAAAGTAATCGGTTTAACGCGTTTACATGGCATAATTTTTATTTTGTTCGGTTTATAGAAAGGTTTATCCCACCCCTCTCAAACCGATTAAAATTTCATTCAGTTTGGGCATTTTTATTCAGATTGAGGTGTTTATTTGGAGCATTTTAATTCGGATTGGGCTTTTAAACCGATTACAATGCTCCATGTAAACGCACCTACTGAGTGGGGAGAACCTGTTTGATGTTTTGATCGGAACGGAAGAGCAGTGTTTTGACCCTCACCGTCACCCAGTTGCCCTGCTGCAGAGGCATTGTAACCGGAACCGAACAATGTACAGGACTCCCTGAGCTAGTTGCATCCAAAGTCGTATCTAGAGCCCTCACATTCTTACTGTCCTCAATTAAAGTTTGTGTTTAAAAGTGTAGTCTTAAAAATGGTGCAAAAGTATGCATTTCCTGGATGCCCGAATCGTCGGAAACCAGTGAGATTACGTAAAAGAGCATTCCCAATTCTGACAGATAAAAGACTAACCTTTCACACTTCCCCAGTAAATGATTCAAAGCGACTGAAGCTATGGCTGCTGGCTATTCAGCGGGATGTTGATTTACCGCTTGGAAACGTTAGTCAAATGGTGTTGTGCAGTGATCATTTTTCAACAGATGACTTCAAACTGGGACAAGGAAACGACGATTGCTGAAATCAACAGCTGTGCCCAGCCTGTGTTTACTAAACACAGAGGTATGAGTGGAAGCTGCATGGGAAGATCGTTGAGAGTGTTACAGTTGCGATACATAGTAATTAATTCATATGCCTTGACTTTATTATGACTTTAAAATAATTTTTAAAACATCATTGTGTAATAACTGTATACAAACTATATGACAGATGATCTCAGGTACTGATTATGTGATTTATTCAATGTTAAAAGTGTCTAATGTGAGTTTGAATATCATTATGCGTGACCTTTGTTGCTGAAAGCAACAACAGATAGTGGTAACACTTTAGAATAATGGTCCGTTGTTAACAAGTAACTATGCAGGAAGTAATAGGTAGTACAGTACTACATTAACACTTAACTTAATACTATTAACTAATAGAGAAGCAAGATTAACTAAGCAGTAAGTAGTGGCAAATTTAGGACAAAGGTAGTTCCTTATTAGATATTTGATAATTATTAAATAAAAATATCCTCATTGAGAACTACTTGTGAACTATGACCAGTTAATAAAGAATAACCAATGAATTACTAATCACAACAGTAACGTCTTAAAAGTGAACAATTGGGTTCTTTGTGGTAATTTGTGGTAACTAATTTATGAATTTGATATCCCCCAAATAAGTCGCCTACATTTTAAAATTGTGACTACTACTCTTACCAAAGGATGGATGTTCAAACTTCAACCTAGAATAATAATAAGAATGAAAATTCACTTAAAAATGTTAATAATTAAGAAGTGATGCTGACAAGCTCATGATTGAATTAGTTCACAATTATGATCTCTGCTTCGTGTCAGTTCAGTATCAATGTATCCCACTCCAAAAGACCTACTGCTAAAATATCACTAGTGCTTCACACAAATGTATGAATGTACAGTATGTCAGATATAAAATGTTAAATAACGTATTAATTTACATGTGAGTAATTACTGAGTAGTTAACTGTTTTTCACTTTAAAATAATGGTCCAGATCACTAGTAGTTCCTTAGTAGCACTTTGGTAACGCTTGAGTAATTAGTGAGAGGCTAATGTATTTTTCACTTTAAAGCTAAAGTGCTACTAAGGAACTA
>NW_015507339.1:24059-30273 GCF_001515645.1 Sinocyclocheilus grahami | reverse complement strand
CAGTAATTACTAAGTAATTTAATAAGTTATTTAACATATTTTATATCTGACACATACATTTGTGTGAGGCACTAGTGATATTTTACTAGACACTGTAATCTGGAATATGCGGTTTTGTGTTTAACACAATATAAATGCAGTCGATGACTTCATTAAGGATGTGAATTGTTTTTGTCAAGAGAACATCTTTATTTATATACAAGAAAAGTCCTCCCCAGCGTGCTGTCACTAAAGGTATAGGTCTTTTGGAGTCGGAGACATACTGAACTGACATAAACAAGAGCTCATAATTGTGAACTAATTCAATCACTTCCTAATTATTAAAAATTTTTAATGAATTATTTTGTATTATTATTTTGTTTTTGTTTGAAATAAACAGAGAACATCCATCCTTTGGTAAGAGTAGTAGTGTTACGGGGCGAACGAGACGTGAGACATGCGGATCCATCTGCAAGGCTTTATTAAAGGGTGTGGTCATGAAACAGGCATGGGTCAGACAATGGCAAACAGGTATATTAAGGGCAAGACAGAAGAGTAATCCAAAACAGGCGTGGTCCATCAGCGGCTAACAATATCCAGAGGGCTTGACACGAGGGGTTATCTAATAACACGAGCTAGAGTCCAGGCGAGGTGCAAACACAGTCCGAAACAGCAGGCAAAGGGTTAATCCAAGAGAAACAGGCAATAATCAGGTAACACGGGAAAGCAGGCAAGACAAGACTATGACTAAACAATGAGAACTAGAAATGGCTCCGTAGAGTAGCTATCGATAGGTGAGTGATATGCGCTAAACAATACTCGGCAGTGAATGGTTGTTTGAGTGAGTGTTATAGTGAATATGTGATTGGTTACAGCTGTGTGCAATCAGTGCAATGGATGATGGGATATGTAGTCCAGGATGACATGCAACAGTTTGTGTAGTGCGAGAGTCAATGTAATGGAAGGGTGACCTCTGGTGGTGATTGAACGGAAGTCCATGGACAGGATTCGTGACAAGTAGTCACAATTTCAATCTGTAGCCGACTTATTTGGGGGATATCATATTCATAAATTAGTTTCCACAAAGAACACAATTGTTCACTTTTAAGATGTTACTGTTGTGATTAGTAATTAATTGGTTATTCTTTATTAACTGGTCATAGTTCACAAGTAGTTCTCAATGAGGATATTTTTATTTAATAATTATCAAATATCTAATAAGTAACTACCTTTGTCCTAAATTTGCTACTACTTACTGTGTTAATGTAGTACTACCTATTAATTCCTGCATGGTTACTTGTTAACAACGGACCATTATTCTAAAGTGTTACCCAGATAGTTTACCTCAGATTTTAAAATTAAATTAAACATACCTGCAAACTAGTCGCTTTTCTGCAAAATTCGCAGGTTTGAATCAAAATATGTCATTTATGTGAATCGTCTAGATCCGAATAAATTAAATACCCCAATTTAGCTTTTTATTGTTTTGTCTTGCTTTTCAATGAAAAAATCAATTACACAACAATTTAAAAATATTTACTTAACACTGAACATTTTTTAACATTCTAACAGACATTATACCAACAAAGCACACTTTAACTAAATATTAATAAGTTAGTAATATAAACATGAATCAGGCATGTATTTTTTGCTGTACAAATAAATGCAGCCTTGCTGAACAGAAGATACTTCTTTTAAAACTTTAGAAAATATTTCAGATCCCACAAGTGAAGTCACCTTTATTTATATAGCGCTTTTAACAATACAGATTGTGTCAAAGCAACTTTACAGCATTAAATAGGAAAATAGTGTGTCAATAATACAAAATTACAATAGTAAACACTCAATATTCAGTCATCATTGAATTCAACGATGTCATCATCCAGCTCAGTTCAGTTTAAATAGTATCTGTGCAATCAAGTCAACGATATCGCTATAAATTGAGTGTCCCCAACTAAGCAAGCCAGAGGCGACAGCGGCAAGGAACCAAAACTCCGTAGGTGACAGAATGGAGAAAAAACCTTGGGAGAAACCAGGCTCAGTCGGGGGGCCAGTTCTCCTCTGGCCAGACGAAACCAGCAGTTAAATTCCAGGCTGCAGCAAAGTCACATTGTGCAGAGGACTCAACTGGCTCCTGTGGTCTTGTCCCGGTAGCCGACTAAGAGACAAGGTCTTCACTGGGGATCTGTCTCTGGGGCTCATCTAGTTGTCCTGATCTCCGCTGACATTCAAGGCTGTCGTGGTCATCTCTAGGTCCTGATCCACCATCTGGTCTGAATACGTACTGGATCCGAGTGACTGCATTGACCATCTGATCTGGATACAGCCTGGATCTGGTGGCTACGGTGACCTCGGAATAAGAAATAAACAGACTAATATTAGCGTAGATGCCATTCTTCTAACGATGTAGCAAGTACATCGGGTGTTATGGGAAGTGTTCCTGGTTCCAGTTGTCCTAATTCATGTAGCCTAAAAATCCTTTAACAGATTTGAATATTAGAAATCTGTTTGTGTGTTATGTGTAAGACAGGTTAAAGAGATGGGTCTTTAATCTAGATTTAAACTGACAGAGTGTGTCTGCCTCCCGAACAATGTTAGGTAGGTTATTCCAGAGTTTGGGCGCTAAATAGGAAAAGGATCTGCTGCCCGCAGTTGATTTTGATATTCTGGGTATTATCAAATGGCCAGAGTTTTGAGAACACAGCGGAGGTGGAGGACTATAATGCAATAAGAGCTTGTTCAAATACTGAGGTGCTAAACCATTCAGGGCTTTATAAGTAATAAGCAAGATTTTAAAATCTATACAATGTTTAATAGGGAGCCAGTGCAGTGTTGACAGAACCGGGCTAATATGGTCGTACTTCCTGGTTCTAGTAAGAACTCTAGCTGCTGCATTTTGGACTAGCTGGAGTTTGTTTATTAAGCGTGCAGTACAACCACCTAATAAAGCATTACAATAATCTAGCCTCGAGGTCATGAACGCATGAATTAACGTTTCTGCATTTGACACTGAGAGCATAGGTCGTAATCTTGATATATTTTTTAGATGGAAAAATGCAGTTTTACAAATGCTAGAAATGTGGCTTTCGAAGGAAAGATTACTATCAAATAGCACACCTAGGTTCCTAACTGATTATGAAGAATTGACAGAGCAGCCATCAAGTGTTAGACAGTCAACAAAGATACAAATCTATTACAGATTATTATTGTCTTACTTTTTTATTTTATTTTACAGAACAACAGTAAAATTATAATACTAGCATTTAGGCTATGAATGTTGATGGTTTTTTTGTTGTTGTTGTTGACAACAGCAGATTTATAAATGATTCTCATTAAGATCTTGGGAAGATGTTTGTTGCAGGTATCACATTTTCACATCCATGCCTTGTAAAAATTCATACAAAAATTGCTGAGCAACTGACAAGTAAGGCTATGTTCACACTTGGCATCTTTTTTTAAGCTGCCAGCATCTGTTTTACATTATAATCCTATGGAGTAAACCGTGTTTTCAAAAAAGTCCTGAACGCTTTTTTTAAACGCCACCACCGGCGTCTTTTTCTGCAGTCTTTTCAAGTTGACAGTGGCGGCTCCAGGATTTTTTTGTTGGGGGTGCTAAGGAGGGGCTTAGCAGTTCAGAGGGGGTGCTAAAAAACTAATTAAATTTGTGTGAAAGTAATGAACTTCTATAAGCTTCAGCTATCTAAATAGCATGCAAATTCAGCCACCTTGTGTTTTTTATATACAGCAGCTTTGAAAAAGGCAAATTTAAAAAAAAAATTCTGTGGTATATTAAACTTGACTGTAAACTATTAAACTGTGGTATTAAAGTGCCAAATATGACACTTACAAATTAATACAATTTATGAATGCACATAGAAAAGAGAGAAAGTAGGGATGTTTTTCATTGTTTTATTTTATTTATTTTTTTACAATATCTATTTAGTAATATTTTCTGACCATCAAGTGTCAGTCACTCTCAATGCCAACTGGCAGGAAAACATGGTAAATTCTAGCCATTTTTTACAATAGATAAAGTGCCGACAATTCATACAACTATTATGAATGTACAACGTCTCGGTTACGTATGTAACCCTCGTTCCCTGAAGGAGGGAACGGAGACGTCACATCGGAGGACCGACGAATTGGGATCTTGCTTAGAGGGACCAATCTACTTCGAGTGTAAACTAAACGAGCCAATGCACATTGGCATGCGATTATTGCATCCAGCTGCTGCTGATCACGGCGTGAGTATAAGTAGGCAGCAGATGCAGTGCATATTCAGGTTTTCGCTGAGGAGCCGAGCCGGTGACCCTGATGGGAGGGGTGTGCTTACCATCTCCTGAAGAGCACGTCCCTCCACCTCTGGGTCGCCCGTCTCCGGGCCTCTTGCTCTCTTGCTTGCCACCAGGTTTGGCGGGGGCCTGGACGAGCGGGGCGGCTGCCCTGCGACCGGCTCCACGGCACAGCTTTGCTGGAAGCCGCAGGTGCGCTGCTCTTGTTTTGCCGTCTTGCGCATGTCAGCCAGTCACAGCCAGAAATGGCGCTCCAAGACCACCATAGTGGACATCGCACAACCCAGAGACCGCGCCGTAACCTTTGTAGCTCGTGGTGCGAGGTCTGCCGCAGTGCGGAGTTCTCTGCGAACTTCCGGGTCGTGACCACCCTCGTGCAAGTCCCTCAGTGCCTTAGCCTGGTGCACTTGCAATCACGCCGTAGCGTGTAAGGCGGAGGCAGCTTCTCCATAGGCCGTATAGGCATCGCTGGCCAGTCGAGTACCTACAGACCCGGGAGGGGAGGCACGGTTCTCCCTGCCGGTTGGAGGCGGTATTAGGACACAACTGCATCGCAACCAACCACTCCACCGGGGGGACCCTTGTAACCCCCTAGCTGCCCCACCATCGAGGGTGGTGAGGGAGGAGGATCCAGCAAATCAGTTTCCGACAGTAAAAAGCTGCCGTCCACGCCCTGGCGAGCTCCTCATGCACCTCCGGGAAGAAAGGCACCAAGGCGGGGCGCTGAGAACCAGCGCGGACCACCCAGAGAACCAATCGTGCAACCTTGAGGGCTCGGGACACGGTGAAAGTCTTCACTTGAGCCCTACCCCTACAGCGGCCCGGGAAAGCATAGCCATTATTTCTGGATCCTTATGATAAAAGAAGGCTGTGAATATAAATCTGCATTGTTACTCCTTTTGATCTTTTATTTTAAAAATTCACAAAAAACTAAACTTTTAGTTATTTTCACAGCCTTCTTTGATCATATTCACCAAGGTTACCAACAATTCTGATCACATGTATATGTATATATAGAGAGTGTAAGGGTTGCTTATATATTAATAAAATATTTATTGATGTGTTGTCTTCTCTTTTTTTTCCCAGAGTGCAATGGGTGACTCGGTGGTCAGCGGTCCACCATGCACTGGCGGCCAGCCACCACCACCAGCAGCACAAGCACCAGCACAGGAATCTCCTGCAGTTCGACCTCAGCCAAATCCTTCTCCAGCACCAGCATCAAGGGGAAAGAGGAGGGAGGTAGCACCAGGTCTCAACCAGTACCAACAACAGGTGCTGCAGTCCCTACAGCAGGATGTAGATGAGCATGAGCACTTTCTGCTTAGTTTTGCACCAGCATTAAGAAGGCTTGAGCCTCGCAAGCAGGCTACCCAGGTGAAAAAGACGTAGTATTAAATGTATTAAAAATATACTTGAAATTCAAGTAGCATGTTTATAATACATTTGTATTCCCAACATGCTTATTTGAAGTGCAATAAAAATATATTGAATTGCATTTTAATATATTTCTAAAAGGTATACTAGAAGTACTTTTGTATTAAATATATGCTTAGTTATACTTCTAAGAAATATGCTAAACAGAAGCATATTTTTAATGTATTTATAAAAAGTATACTAGAAATACTTTGGTAATAGATATATGCTTAGTTACACTTTTAAGGAATATGCTAAACACAAGCACACAATTAGTATATTTCTAAAAAGTATAGTAGAAATACTATGTTAATAAATATATTTGTATTTACACTTTTAAGGGATATACTAAACACATTTTTGGAACCTAACTGTGACTTCAGGTAAGATTTAATTAACATTATTTGTCTGTGCCAGTCGTGTTTTTGACATGCATTGGCAGAATTTTTTTTTATAAAATACAATTAGTCATTATAACGTGTACAACATTAACATTCTTTTATTTGCAAAATGAAGTTGTGTATTTATTT
>NW_015507339.1:22712-23451 GCF_001515645.1 Sinocyclocheilus grahami | reverse complement strand
GGCCCCCAGATGTTGGCAGCCACACCATCTACATCTTGGCTCCTCGCTCCCTCGATTCCGCCGTGTGTTGTCAGCACTGGGATGCTCTGGGTCTGTGCCATGTGCCAAACACCATCTAAGCTGCCAGGGCATCATCGTCATCCTCCCGTTACCATCCCTTCGCCACATCCTGCCATCATCCCCGCACTTTTGCCTCTCACCATCCCTACGCCATCTCCATGTCCACCTCCAAAACCCCCTCCATCCCTCCCTATTCTATTGCTTGAACTTTATCATCTTCAGTCTTTGCACACACACAGCTATTCACTTATGCACTTTGTTTTTCAGTCTTTTTTATGCATTATTTTTCTTCAGAAAATTGCATTGTAATTTTTATTTATTCATTGATGTAAAATTCTATACTTTTTAGTAAGGCCGGTATAACTGAAATGTTCTACAAATGGAAAAGATAGCTCTGCCATAGCATTCAGTCTTTTTTTATTTATGTTTTTTTTATAATGTATTAAAATGTACTTGAGTATGTTTGTAGTAATACAAATATACTATAAACATACTTGTATTTCAATTGCATTTTTAATACATTTAATAGTATGTTTTGTTTTGCACCAAAGTATAAAGGCTGCTGTCCTTTTTTAGTGTACTTTATGAATATTTGTAATGTACACAACAATATATAATACATTAAAGTTTTCTAGATATCAAAGTGTGTACGTGTGTGTATATACTGAAAAAAGCAGCT
>NW_015507339.1:20942-22588 GCF_001515645.1 Sinocyclocheilus grahami | reverse complement strand
TACACTTAATATACTTAAAGTTGTTTCAAAATAATACATTTAATATGCACTTAGTATAGTATAATTTAAATATAGTATGTCTGAAAAAGCACAATTTAAATATATTTCTTTTTCACCTGGGTATGCATAACTCCATATTATGTATGTAAACCACACATTTGACTATCATTTTCTAATCACTTATTGTGTGTGTATTTTGAATAACTATTGAATAGTTTATAGGATTTATAGGATTATATTCATGTTGGGTATGTATGAGTTTGAAAATCCATGCTTTAAACATTTCCATCAATCAATTATTTGTCAAATGTATCATATTCTTGTTATAGAAATCATGTCCAAAATTATACTCTGCAAGAGCGGGAAAATTCGGACCATGTGACTGATAAGATAACATTTGATTTATGAATTGGGAGGAGAAATAATGCAACACCCCGAGCTAAGACAGTGTCTAATTGGTCAAAACACCATTTGGGATGTGGCCAACAACCCGGTTTAAATACTCAGGACATCATCAAATTATGCTTTTAGTCATGTTTTTTAGCTTTTGCTTTTCAGCCACTGCTTTTTAGTCATGGCTACAATATATAATACATTAAAGTTTTCTAGATATCAAAGTGTGTACGTGTGTGTATATACTGAAAAAAGCAGCTTTATAATATACTAGTAGTGTAATGCTAATGCATTTCCAATCGAGCTGAAATACAATTGAAATGTACTTGAAGTACATTAAAACGATGCTTCAAATATACTCTAATTGTAGTTCATGAAGTATTAAAAGGACATTTTAAATGTATTTTAAGAAATACACTTAAATTGCACTAAATATACTTAAAGTGGTTCCAATTTAACAAAATTTCAATATATTAAATATATTACAAATATTTTAAAATCAAACTGAAACATATCTTGAAATACACTTAATATACTTAAAGTTGTTTCAAAATAATACATTGCTTCAAAACTTCAACCAGCCCACAACTCTGCATCTTCAGCCAACGCCCAACTATTGGCTTCCCAAGACGTCACTTCGACGACTACTGAACTTCCGTCCAATCAGCAATCTCGGAAAAACCCCTTTCTTTAACGACGACGACAACAAAGGGAACCCCCTACACAGGCAACGCAAGTACCTCCATATTCTAGCTGAACTGGTGCATTTAATATAAATTTTAACCTCATTGAGGAATTCAATGCGAGGGTTAAGTGATTGATGGTTGTTCAGGTCTATGCAATTGCACATATTGCTGTAAACTTGGGATTTCACATTTTCATTCTCTTAAACTCATTCTTTCCTCACTTTCTCTCTTTCTGCAACTTGTGTGAATGCATGTTTGAGATTAGTTTATATGTCTTAGATTTATCTAATAAAGCCTTATTTATATTGAAAATAGAAGTATCTTGTGTTTTGTGGTCAAAACACCATTTGGGATGTGGCCAACAACCCGGTTTAAATACTCAGGACATCATCAAATTATGCTTTTAGTCATGTTTTTTAGCTTTTGCTTTTCAGCCACTGCTTTTTAGTCATGGCTTTTTGCCATTACTGTTGCGTTCTTTGAGCGCCGTTCCAGCGTGCTTTGGCCACTGCTACTTAGCTACGATGAGAAGAAAACCATCTAGTCTCGTTACTTCTATTCTTCTAC
>NW_015507339.1:14992-20702 GCF_001515645.1 Sinocyclocheilus grahami | reverse complement strand
TTAAATGATTCCCTTTGAGCTAAATTGACCTGTTTCCCTTACATATATTGGTGGAGGATGCGGGCAGTTTAATATAAATTGTGAGCATAAACCAAGTTATTTAATCTACTGCTGCAGGTGAAATATGAGAAGCTTCTGAGTCGAGACTGTGTGTGTGTGTGACGTAAGCTGCGCTTGAATGAATGAATGCAGAGAAGGCTGTAACCCGAGTCCGACTCTCCATTGTTAAACTGCAGTAAGTGAATTTAAAATTAACATCTGAGATCGTACAATAAGGTCAAAATTGTGCGTGTTTCTCATTTTTCTGTAATGCCTTGTTTATAGCTGAATTGATGCCATTGCGTGTTCTAGTGCCTTTCAATAGCTATACTCCCGACAGGGCATCTCAGTCACCGTTAGCTAAACGGAGCTAAACTGCAGTAGTTAAAAGGGAAATAAATCGGTGGATTAAGAATAGTTTTGAGCATGTTCCTCAATCTATTTATCAAAGCCTTATTATTCATAGTTTGATTGCCAGTCCATTTTCCATTGCCAAATCAAATGCTATTCGACTCCCTGGGTTAAACATTAGAGAATAATGCTTGCCTGTTTGTGTCTGTTCACAAAGTGAATTTAATCTCGTTTAACACTGCGTGTGTCCGAGAGCGATTTAAATGGGAGTGTTTTTAAAGCTTGATCAAGTAAATTTTAACTTTGTACCAGCAGCGAATAAAACCTGTTGTGTTTACGTGTCCAGAGAAACTGGCACGGAGATTTAAAGATCCGCTGAGATCGTATCACTGTTTCCCTTAACTGCAGCACGAAGCTGCTATTTGAATGAAGTTAAATTGAACTCAGAACGAACTGAGAGTTTAAGCGCCACATCGCAAAACCAACTAAAAGCGGTGTTGTTATTTGTACAGTGTACAGTATTTGTACTTGCAATGCAACCATTCACATGCTAGTCCACTAGTTTTTTTGGTTGCCACAGTTACAATCGTGACACGGAAGTCTTAACCTACTTCCGGAGCAACTCTGAACTGAGCACATGCAGCACACCGACGCTATTGTAAACAAACTCCACGGTGCTGCTAAGCTAATGAAACGGTTGTGTTTACATTGAAGTCTATGCTAAAGCCATTAGCCTCAAAGGTTAGCGGTTAGCATTAACATCCAGTGGTTGAATGCAGTGCCTGTTTTGGCAACTCTAAAGTGATTTAACCCTTTAAACACCTCAACTAATACACTTTGGTCTCTTTCTTATTTCTCCCTTTTCTCACTTCTTACCACGTACCTGCATTTTACTAGAAAGGGAAATGCTGACTCACAATTATTAATTGTGCCAAATTCTAATTTATTAAAACATTGAATTTATTTGGAATCATTCAAATTTTTCCCTCAGATAATTTCATATGATCATTACTTCTAGTATTCCCTCTCATGCCTAATCATTTTAGGTACGAATAAGCCTTGAACTTTGAAAGTTCAAGTAAACTTATTCTACCTAATTGATCTGTTACCCCTATCATTATATTCTATTCAGACTTACACTTACTCATATTATTGCGTTTTACCACTCTTTCTTCCTGTTTTGGTTATACACTTAGCCACTATTGTTTAACAAAGTAATTGATTTCCTTCTTTATTTAATTTCATTTTTGCTTATTTTGCCCATTTATTATTTTTTTTTATTTGACTTTGTCTTACCATTTCCTTTCGTCTGTGTATCCTAGCTTGGGAACGACACACTTGAGCCCTTAGAGACAGCGTTATCCCTCACTACGAGTTCAAATAAATTAGAGAGACAACTCTTTTTCACTTAAATTGTATTTTTGTTTGATTAGTTGTGCAGCAACTAAAAACAACGCTCTACTCGTAGTTGGGCATAACAGCAACAGAGCCTGCTGGTGAACCCGATCCACTCAGTTTACCGAGTCTCCTTCCCTTCTCTCAAGTCTCTCCTGTTCTCTCATGCTTCCTTCCCTCTTTACTCTTCACATGTGTAGGGGGACCGGTAAGAACCATCAATCAATTCTAAGTGAATAAAATACACAATCTTATGAAAGAAGACGAATCATCCTTATGAATTTGATTGTAATCAACCCCTCCTACCTTCTTGCTAACCTCCTTACATTTGAAAACGCAATCCAAATTTTAACATCTCCAACGCCGAGATCAATTTAATAGAGATTAGTTGGTGAACAACTGTCGCCTTTGCTGGTGAGCGGTCCAACTGTAAGGTGTACGGTGTCAATCCTGTCAGACTAAGAAAAGAGATATCAGCATTATTATTGTATTATTTTGTCTCAAACAGAGATATAACAATACTGTTTATACTCCTTGATAACAACATTTAATTGAAAAAAAAAGAAATTCTCTAACTGAAAAAGGAATTGTTCCTTTTCATTGAATTGTTTTCTCCTTTTTCACTTTTTTTCCTCTTCCTCATTAGAGTGACGAAGATATCCACATGTATTTACCCTTTGAGCTAAATTGACCTGTTTCCCTTACAGTATGGACACTTTCATGTGTTTCATTATTCACTTCTTTACAGGAACCAGTGCTAACTAGGGTTGGGTATCTTTTTTTTTTTTTTTGTTACTGGTGCCAAATGGAAACTTTTAAAACGGTTCCGGGGCCTTGATAACAACATTTAATTGAAAAAAAAAGAAATTCTCTAACTGAAAAAGGAATTGTTCCTTTTCATTGAATTGTTTTCTCCTTTTTCACTTTTTTTCCTCTTCCTCATTAGAGTGACGAAGATATCCACATGTATTTACCCTTTGAGCTAAATTGACCTGTTTCCCTTACAGTATGGACACTTTCATGTGTTTCATTATTCACTTCTTTACAGGAACCAGTGCTAACTAGGGTTGGGTATCTTTTTTTTTTTTTTTGATACTGGTGCCAAATCGATACTTTTAAAACGGTTCCGGTGCCTAAACGGTGCCTGAACCGATACTTATAAAAAATAAATAAATAATTAAAAAATTCCCCCCAAAAATGATGGATTGGCCATTAGAATAGAAATAGGATAGAGAGTGCAAATGTTAGAGGGTCAAGTTTTTTAATTAAAAAAAAACCTTGTCCTTCAACTAATATTCACTGCTGTGCTAAAGATTTAACAAATAAAAATCTATTTTTTTACAGCAAGATATAAATACGCTGATTCAGTAAAATCAGATGATTTCCTGTTCAAAAGAATGTGACCGAATATTAGGGAATACTAATATCGTGGTGGATTGGCTTCATTTATTTATGATGTCATGAACAATCCAGTCATGTATATAAATCAGTCTGAGTGCACATATAACAAGGTATTTACATGCCACAGACTCATCAGGAGATGCTGATGCACCTGGCGTGGAGGAGGCAGCAGGCTGGGCAGAGGGGGCAGCAGCCAGGGTGGAGAAGGCAGCAGGCTGGGTGGAGGGGGCATCAGCCAAGGTGGAGGAGGCAGCAAGCTGGGCAGAGGGGGCAGCAGGCTGGGTGGAGGAGAGAGACTCAGAGGAGGCCAGAAAATGGGAGGAGACAGAGAAGCTTGGGTCATCGGTAAGACTTGACACAGTAATGTCATGGTCTTCCCCGAAGCCCTCGTCTTCTTCATCCTCGCCTTCATTCACATCCTACAGCATGTTCTCTGTCTCTTCTGAGTCGGGGTCCACTACCAGGGGCTGTCCAGTCTGACTCAAGAGGTAGTCAACACCAAGAAGCTCTTTTTTTAATGTCTAATTTAATGTTATTTTGAAAGAAGTAACTATTCATACTATTTTTAATGTTTTTGAAAAAAGTCTCTTATGCTCATCAATCCTGCATTTATTTGATTAAAAAATACAGAAAACATGGAACCCCAGGCAACAGGCTGAGGTCTCCAGCATCCCACTCAAAGATGCAGGCAGACAGGCATCCCATGAAGGTGGGGTAGAGGGGATGTGCATCGGTGGTGCAGCCCACGGCCATCCTCCTCATAAAGTGCCAGATGTCCAGCCGTATGTGAAGGTCTGGCCACTCGCCGAACCTGGTCTGCAGCTTGCTCGTTGCTCCCTCACTCACGCAGCAGCCACAGTCCACATAAAGTAGCACTGGGGGTGGAATGGCAGCCTGGCGGTACCGTTCTATTTCACCGGTCACCATCCTGTCCAGTCCCGGCCCCTCTTGCACTGACAGCACACTGGTCACTATCTGGCCAACCTCATTTCCAATGGAGGTTAACCAGAGTGCTGTCCCCCGTCCATAGCCAGCCAGCTTCTTTGTGATCTGGAATTTACAAATGTAGCAATACATTTGTGATGTAACGTTACCAATAACAATAATATTAATGTCTGACGGTATTTATGAACATTACAGAATGTAACAGAGTCAAATTATTTTTTACCTTTTTTGTGGAATCCATCTTTAAGATGTTGCCAAAGATGGATGTGATGCTGGCCTTTATATGTCCAATTCTGGAGAGGATTTTGCTGCCATACACTGACAGCAGCCAACGACTGGTGGGGATGTCAATTGAATCTGGAGGTTCCTGGCAGACCACCGGAGAGAGGCTGGGTCGATCGACAAAGTCAGCACACTCCCCAAGATAGTGTGCCAACCGATTCACCTCCTCATGGTTTTCTTTCAACTGCCGCACCAATCGAGCTGGACTGTTGCCCAGTGTCCTGTCCCGAAGCAGCCTAATGACACGGATGTCACAGGCATACCTGAAATGCACATTGTTGCTGTGATCAGTTACATGTTCATTAGGGGGGTCATTTCAGTGGTTTAAGTCTTCACAATAACCATCTTTAGACTACTTTACTCATTTTCTTGAGTACATTACATTTTCATTGGGGGGGGGGGGGTAATTTCAGTGGTTTAAGTCTTCACATTAACCATCTTTAGACTACTTTACTCACTTGTGGGTCAGGATCAGACGGAACATTTTCTGGTGCGGCAGGTCAAGCTGGTCCTGGACAGTCTGACTTGTAGACAGATAGTTCAGAGAACACACAGTGCACCTGAGTGTCTCCGTAACCGTCAGGTAGTACCTGTCGATGTCCAGGACCTTCCGAGCTCTTTTGTGGACACCATAGCCTGTCAAGTTCTTGCCACAAGCTGGACAGAAAACCCTCTCCTTCCACACCATCAACCGATGGGTGAAGAACCGGTCAGGTGTAGGTATCTGGTGGTAAATGAGAGCTGGGACAGGCGGCTCGTACAACAACTTCAAATCTGGCCGCAGCTTGTCAGCGTGAAAAATAGTGCTGGTAATCCACCTCTGGTCCTGCACAGGGATGGTCTTGGGCCATTCACCTGGCAGCCAGAAAGAAGCTGAGGCCCCAGCAGGGGCTGGCTGGACTCCTCCAGGCTCCTCCTGTATGGAAGACAATTTGTTATTGTATTAAAGGCTGCACTAATATACAGCATAGCCTGTCCAATAAATAGGTGCTGCTGCACTCACAGAGGATGGAGATGGGCTGGGGGTCATCACAAAGGATGGAGGGGGAGAGGGGCTGGGAGAAGAAGGCCTAGCGGTCCCTTCAGAGGATGGAGGAGATGGACTGGGGGTCTTCACAGAAGACAGAGAAGGGGTGGAGGTCCTCACAGAGGATAGAGGGGTGGCGGCAGTCCTCACAGAGGCCATAGATGGAGTCCTCACAGAGGAAGGAGGAGAGGGGCTGGAAAGAGAAGGAGAGGATGCAGAGGGGCTGGGGGTCTTAACAGAAGACAGAGAAGGGGTGGAGGTCCTCACAGA
>NW_015507339.1:11445-14553 GCF_001515645.1 Sinocyclocheilus grahami | reverse complement strand
CTGGTCCCGGACAGTCTGACTTGTAGACAGATAGTTCAGAGAACACACAGTGCACCTGAGTGTCTCCGTAACCATCAGGTAGTACCTGTCGATGTCCAGGACCTTCCGAGCTCTTTTGTGGACACCATAGCCTGTCAGGTTCTTGCCACAAGCTAGACAGAAAACCCTCACCTTCCACAGGTGGTAGGGCATCCACACCATCAACCGATGGGTGAAGAACCGGTCAGGTGTAGGTGTCTGGTGGTAAATGAGAGCTGGGACAGGCGGCTCGTACCACAGCTTCAAATCTGGCCGCAGCTTGCCAGCGTGAAAAATAGTGCTGGCAATCCACCTCTGGTCCTGCACAGGGATGGTCTTGGGCCATTCACCTGGCAGCCAGAAAGAAGCTGAGGCCCCAGCAGGGGCTGGCTGGACTCCTCCAGGCTCCTCCTGTATGGAAGACAATTTGTTATTGTATTAAAGGCTGCACTAATATACAGCATAGCCTGTCCAATAAATAGGTGCTGCTGCACTCACAGAGGATGGAGATGGCTGGGGGTCATCACAAAGGATGGAGGGGGAGAGGGGCTGGGAGGAGAAGGCCTAGCGGTTCCTTCAGAGGGTGGAGGAGATGGACTGGGGGTCTTCACAGAAGACAGAGAAGGGGTGGAGGTCCTCACAGAGGATAGAGGGGTGGCGGCAGTCCTCACAGAGGCCATAGATGGAGTCCTCACAGAGGAAGGAGGAGAGGGGCTGGGAAGAGAAAGAGAGGATGCAGAGGGTGGAGCAGAGGGGCCGGGGGTCCTCCGATTCACTAAGTTGGGTTTTAGCGAAGTCGACTTGGACCCGCCAAAGTGTGACTTAGTGAACTAAAAAGTTACATATAGCATTTTCATTTACTAATTATTATTATTTTGAACCTAAACATAAACATAATCATTTTGTATTTGTTTGATAGGACAGATTTATAAGTAGGCATTAATTAAAGAGAAAATATTCACCATAGACAAACTTAGAGGGGGCCTCAGGAATGAGGGTGGGGCAGAAGCAGCGGTTTCAGGAGCCGTATTGGAAGCAGCAGGAGGTACAGCAGAAGAGTGAGTGGCAGTGGCAGACTGCTAATACAACCACCGAAGGGCATAAAATATAGTGAAATGGCATAACAGCATTTTACCAGATATGTGATGCTACATCAAATGTCATTTTCAAATTGATTACCTTATTGGTGTGGAATCCACAATTGCAGGCCATGGAGCCTCCAAAGAGGGTGGTCTGCCCACGTGCCTGCATGGGGCATTTCTCAATCTAAAAAGATAAGAATCATTGTTTACTTTACTTACTTTTCTGAACCATTGTCAGTTGACCTGCATACTACATAATGAGAGGTAACTTTGCTTTACCTTCTGGTAGAGGTTATACCACTTCCGCTGCCTTGGGGCTGGTCTGTTGCCTTCTCCAGAAGGCCAAAACCCACAGCTGGCAAAAGCCCTCAACCTGGCCATCCACTCGCCATCTCCCATGGCCTTGTGGCTCTTTGGCTTAGTGCTCAGCTACACATAAAATGGAAAAAACATGGATTTCATTCATAATTCTTGTTTAAAATAAATAAATAAATAAACTTATGTAATGTTAGGTTAGCATTAGTGATTGTTAAAATGAGACACTCAAATACATGACCAATTAAGGGTGGGCAATAAGACCAAAATCTAACTTCAGTATTTGAGAAATTTCACAATATTTTTCTAAATTTTTTCACAACAACTATGTATCTCAATATAGTTATTTTTGTTATTTGATTTTTATTTAAATGAGAACAAAGAAGTAACTTACAAACAATAGGACTAATACATTAGTAACAAATACAGTAGAAAAGTCAGGGTTAAGCCTAGCGGTAGGCTTAGAGCAGGGGCGTCCAAACTAAGTCCCGGAGGGTCCTTGTCCTGCCGAGCTTAGACCCAAGCCCAATGAAACACACCTGAAGCAGCTAATCAAGGTCTCACCAGGCAGACTAGAAACTTCCAGGCAGGTCTGTTGGAGCTGGCTGGAGCGAAACTCTACAGGACAGTGGCCCTCCAGGACACAGTTTGGACACCCCTGGCTTAGAGTGTCCTTTGTTCGTTTTAGCCATGCCTGTTGCTGGGGAACACAGTTTGAACAAGCAGAGCAGGCCGATAACATGTACAATCAAAACCCGGAGTTAAAGTTCCGTTTCAATCTGTCGCAAGAGAGAGCGCTCACTGAAGGCACACTTTCCTAATTTCCAAAGGTAAAAAGTGAGCCATACAGCAAAAATTGGAGGACCCAACCTCCGACCGGAAACTGAAAATGCAAAGATGCTAGTACATATCGGAGTGCGCCAAATCGATTGACCTCTTGTCCAAAAGCCTGAAAGGCTACAAGTTCAGGCAACTCCACAAACGTTCCAGGCATGGCGTTCTGTCCCACAGTGTGATGTGATGTCATGTGATTCGAAAGTCATTTTCGTGGCCTTTTGTGCTGCTCCTAGAGGGATTTTTGTGCAGGACCTTCCTGGAACACAGGCCTCCGCCACCCAGAACAAAACATGAGCACTCCGTGTACACGCCACTGCAAACTTGAGCTGACACGAACCCTCAAACGCTCAAAAGGTGCTACGAATGCTGCTCCACGCATGCTCCACGCATGCGTCAGCGGACACGTGTCTCGTGTGCTAAATTCTGCGCTTGCGGACACATGGCAGAACGGCAGCGAAAAGCTTCCTTCGTCCCTGGGTGGGCTCAAACCACCAACCTTTCGGTTAACAGCCGAACTCGCTAGCCGATTGCGCCAAAGCTGGGAACAATAGTCTGTTAAGGAGGGGGGAAGAAATGGAAGGAGGAAGAAGCAAAAAAGAAGCGAAAAAAGAGAGAAAAAAGGAAAAAATGAGGAGAAAAGAGAAGAAACTGATGTTTATCCCTTTGTCCTCCAAAGTAATGTTTTTGGAAGTGTATGTTATTATTTTTAAAACATTTTTTTTTAATTTTCCTATTCATTTATATGGGCGAAAGGTTGATCACAAGGTTACCGGTTCGAATCCCACTGTTTGAAATTAAAGTTGTTACTTAGTGCTGTAAACCACTGTTTTTCATCAGTAAAAATCACATAAATGAT
>NW_015507339.1:7639-11435 GCF_001515645.1 Sinocyclocheilus grahami | reverse complement strand
CTCTGTGATGCTATTTTGTTAGTAATTGTTTTTGCCACAACACATGCATTCAAGGGGTCTGTTGTTTGACTCATCCAGGGGGTTCAGTTTTTTTGGCAGATTCCTGTGATTGCTGAAAAGATACCTCAAACTGGTAAACTCAAACACAGTCAGACGCGTTATCCATTGCGCCAGTGGCCCACCGACTGATATGTGTCGCGATCGCTCCAGACTTGTTGTTTTTCGACGTGACAGAGGCCAGAATTGCTGTCTGCTTATTCTCATGCTGCTATCAGGAGAGCATCCAAATCTCCCTTCCCTGGTGGTCTAGTGGTTAGGATTTGGTGCTCTCACTGCCGCGATTCCCAATCAGAGAATGCTCTTTTGCCTTCCAACGGTGGACTGTGAAGTGAAGCTGTGCTTGCTGCTGCGAGAAACCCAGCCAAACCAAAAAAAGGTGGGCAGTTTAAAACAGACCTCCTTCGAGCCGGAGTCGAACCAGCGACCTATTATGTTGCATATGCAAAAGAACAGAAAACAGAAAAATACACATAAATAATATTTTCCATTGTCCATGGCTCTTGTGCATTCATTGCAAGTGCAAAAGAACAGAAAGCACAGACCATTACACACAAATAAAACTTTAAAATGTCCATGGCTCTTGTTTAGTCTTTGTGAGTGCAAAATAACAGAAAGCACAGAACAATACACATGAATAAATCTTTAAAATATTTGTGATTCTGGTGCATTCTTTGCAAGCGCAAAAGAACAGAAAACAAAACTATACACATAAACAAAACTTTCCAATGTCCATGGCTGTGTATTCTTTAAACATAAATAAAACTCAAATTCCCATGTCTCTTGTGCAAAAAACAACAACAACAAAAATAACTATACACATAAATAAAACTTCAAATCAAAGACCAGTGTTTCTTTTTTTTTTCATTTCGTTTTTTTAATATCCTCCATCCACTGCTCCTTTGGTACAGTCTCTACAGAGGGGCAGTATATAATGCCCTTGTATTGGCTATGCCCAGTCTCCGCTGTCCTGAACTGCCCGCATTTTTTGCATGTGTTGTGCTGTACTTTGCGAGTCAGTTTTCAAACTGGAGCAGCAGCAGGAGCAGGAAGGGCAGAGGAGAGGCTGGCCCTGAGAGCCTGTGGAGCAGCAACTAGGACAGGCCCTGTTAGTCCCTGTGAGGCCATTGGCATCAGCATCACCAGTTGAGCACCTGGGGGTGGAGCAGGGAAGAGTTGCCGCTGGGTTTGAGGTCTCTCAGCTGGCGGTGACAAAACCACTGGAGCTGAAGGTATTTTCCTCTTCCTCTTCGTCTGTGCCTGGCCCACGGTGCTACTGGGCAGGTGGTATTGGTGAGCTGGGCCTGGTTGGGGGGGCGCAGACGGGGGGCGCACATTGGCAGGGAGTAGAGGGTCAGCCGCCACAGACAAGCGGCTAGGCAGTTGCAGCCCTTGCATCAATACTGCACTGTCCTGCCTTTTCACTCTCCTGTTGTGCCACTGAACCAATGTGGTGTGGCTCACATCTACCAGCTGCAGGGTGGTCTGCTGCATAACAGCAGCATTGGCCAGAATGCGCTGCCTGATTTTCCTGTAGTCCTCCAAGATGAGGTCCCACCTGGACACTGCGCCTGTCCCCTTCTTTTTGGGACTCTTATGGATGGCGCAGAGCCTGACAAAAATGGTCTCTATCAGGCGACAACAATCTGGCCACTGGGCAAGTGGGGCTGAGTGCATGCCTCTTCACCCTCCCCCCCCCCGGAGTGACCTCCTGCCTCTTCTTGGGGGACCTGAACCTCCCTGTGTCCAGCCTGCTCTGGTGTCTAGCAGCAAACACTACCCTCTGCTTATCATAGTCCAGCAGGTTCTGCCAAAGAACAACTATATTGCTCACCTAAGCAGAAAGAACATATAATAAATGAGAAAACAAAACATGTGCAAGTGTTAACATATAACAGGTCAAGGAGGGAAAGTAGAGAAACTTGAATGTTCCTAACCTGCTGGTTGGTGAGGGCCAGAGAGGGCTGATTCCTAAGCTCCACCAGATACTCTGCCAGGCTGTCCACTCTGTCCATCCCTGGCAGACCAGTACTATCCAAAGCCTGGAAAAAAAACAACAACAAAACCCCCCCAGAAATGAGCAACATTATGAGGACGGTTAAGTGGGACAAAAAACAAATACATAAATACATATTTGTAGATGTCTTTTTGTTGACAACCGTCAACTTCAGACTCCTGGAAATCTCAGAAACTGTTCAAAAGCTTCAGGTCAGCTCAAATTCCTTTTTTTCCTAGCATAACAGTTTGCATTTTAAGTAGGGATGCACCGATATGAAAATTTTGGCCGATACCGATAACCGATAATCCTTTATTTTTGAAAGCCGATAACCGATATGTTGGCCGATTAATCTATATCCAAATTTTTATATACTTTTTGAGAGCCTGATTACAAAAAAGGTCTCATCATTAAAAACCACAAAATGTTAAAGTGCCTTGTCCTTCAACTAATATTCACTGCTGTGATAAAGATTTAATGAATAAAAAGAAAAAAATTTCCAGCAAGATATAAATATGTTGATTCAGTAAAATCTGATGATTTCCTGTTCAAAAGAATGTGACCGAATATTAGGGAATACTAATATCGTGGTGGATTGGCTTTGTTTATTTATGATGTCATGAGCAATCCAGTCATGTATATAAATCAGTCTGAGTGCACATATAACAAGATATTTGTAGCGTCTGGACCAATCAGACACACCATTTTTCATTTGATTTATCAAATCAATTATTCATTAGATTAACAAACATTCACAGACCCCCTCACCCAATAAACATACTGGGTGCCAAGATGTCTGGGAACGAGGCCCAGGACCCTGGTTACCATGGCAACTCTGACACCTTTGCTAGACCAGAGAGATTTTACGACCTAATGGCATGTTGAGAGTCACCCCTCTCACTACAATTTCCATAGGAAATCCACAGTGCACAGTACAAATTGACTCTTCTCTAATTAATGAATAGGAAAACCTTTCTGTGAATGAACACACATATCCTTCAGGTCATTGTGTATATTATTGCTGTCTTGTATATTATCTGTTGTATTGTAGACTAGTTTATGCATGCTTATGATAGAACCACTCATTCATGTAACCTTACATATAACGTGTTTGGTCTCTATTAATTCGTATTCGGATGATCTAATTGAGAGTGTATATTGTATGTTTATACCTATGCAACATATTAGTGTTCTAAGAATCTTTATTAGTTTGTGCATCAACACCCCAAGCGAATTACATTTGCAAATTACCATGCCCTCACACAAAGGGTCGTAAAACCCTCCAGCAATTGCAACCTCCCGCTTGGAATTTCTGCCTTTCTCATTGGACAAGCCCATCTTGAGAGGCGTGAATCTTCTCAGACCTTAAAGGCATCACCCCATGTGACCCGCCCAGAGTCGGTGGTTCGGTTGTATTCTGAGAAGATGAAAATGTGAGCTGCAATGCTCCAGGAAACTCTAAGATCGTGCCAGGCTTCGGCCTTGACTTTTTCATTCACCAAGATTCTCTGACTCAAAACTGGTTCTTTTTCATCAACCAACTTCAGCAAAGATCAACTGGAACCTTCAGATTACATCAAACCTCTCTTTCAGACCGATGAGACGTGCAAGTATTCAAACTTAGTCTTATTAATTGATACATTAGGTATCATTTGCACCTTTTTACAAAGGTGTGTTTGGACTAAGAATCTGATGTTTCCCTCAGGTGTAGATCTGCTGAATATGCAAATGGTTCCATAACTT
>NW_015507339.1:6065-7005 GCF_001515645.1 Sinocyclocheilus grahami | reverse complement strand
TGGAGGAGGCAGCAGGCTGGGCAGAGGGGGCAGCAGGCTGGGTGGAGGAGAGAGACTCAGAGGAGGGCAGAAAATGGGAGGAGACAGAGAAGCTTGGGTCATCGGTAAGACTTGACACAGTAATGTCATGGTCTTCCCCGAAGCCCTCGTCTTCTTCATCCTCGCCTTCATCCACATCCTCCAGCATGTTCTCTGTCTCTTCTGAGTCGGGGTCCACTACCAGGGGCTGTCCAGTCTGACTCAGGAGGTTGTCAACACCAAGCAGCTCTCCTATGAAAAAAAATAAAAGAACACGCACACATACAGGACCAGTCAAAAATGTGGACACATTACTATTTTTAATGTTTTTGAAAGAAGTCTCTTATGCTCATTAATCCTGCATTTATTTGATTAAGAAATACAGAAAACAACAGTAATATTATGAAATGTTAGTACGGTTTAAAATAACTGGTTTCTATTTTAATATACCTTAAAATGTAATTTATTTCTGTGATCAAAGCTGAATTTTCAGCATCATTACTCCAGTCCTCAGTGTCACATGATCCTTCAGAAATAATTCTAATTTGCTGATTTATTACCAATGTTGGAAACAGTTGTGCTGCTTAATGTCTGTTTTTATATAATACATGATACTTTTTTCAGGATTCATTGATGAATAAAAAATTAAATAAAGAACAGCATTAGAAATCAAATAGAAAATCTTCTGTAACAATATAAAGTACCGTTCAAAAGTTTGGGGTTAGTACATTTTTTTTCTCTTTCTTTTTTTTTGAAAGAAATTAATACTGTTATTCAGCAAGGATGTTAGATAAATTATGTTCTTTTTAACTGTTTATTCATCAATGAATCCTGAAAAACGCATCACAGTTTTCAAAAAAATTAATTATATTAATAAAATATATATATTAAGCAGCACAAATTATATTACTGTTTTTTTCTG
>NW_015507339.1:0-4331 GCF_001515645.1 Sinocyclocheilus grahami | reverse complement strand
TATGGTTAATTATTCATATTTCCCATGAGCTGATTAGCTACAACTAGTATAGATGAGTTTCTGGAATCCAATAAAATGGATACAGTGTCTTACTCATTACTCTGGGAGACTTTGATAGTTTACTTGAGGGGTCAAATATTATATTATACATCATATGCTAATAAAGAACGTAAGAAGGAACTGCAAGCACTCTCACAATCCATATTAGATTTAGACAGACAATATTCTGAATCGCCTACAGCCGAATTACGTAAAAAAAGAGTGGACTTGCAGACAAAGTTTAATTTTTGTATCCACTACTCATGCAGAACAATTCAACAGTATGTGAGGGGCGTAACATTTCCGTCTCACGCTTGAGGTATTCGGCCAATCACAACGCATTGGATAGCTGGCCAATCACAGCACACCTCGCTTTTTCAGACCAATGAGCTTTGTTAAAATCGACGCGTTTTAAAAAGGCGTGGCATAGAGGAGAAACAATAATGTACAGTATGTGGAAAATAATGTGTTTTTTTTACTTTAAACCGCATAAAACACATTTCATTACACCAAATACACAAAATAATGTTATTTTTAGCAGCATCATATGACCCCTTTAAAAATAAACAACAAAGAAAAAAAATCACATGTACATAAGTAACACATTGTACAAATGTACAAAATTGAGCTCAGGTGCATCCTGTTTCCACTGATCATCCTTGAGAAGTTTCTACAACTTGATTGGAGTCCACCTGTGGTAAATTCAGTTGATTAGACATGATTTGGAAAGGCACACACCTGTCTATATAAAGTCTCACACAAACCAAGCCATGAAATCCAAGGAATTGTCTGCAGACCTCTGAGACAGGATTGCTAGAGGTGATTACAATTTGTTTCAGTTTGAAACCCCTGCATGCTTCTAATTTCTGTACCACTCAGATAAAATAGGAGATGATTATGGAGGTCATCCTGTGAGGCTGATGACATGGAATGTCAGGGGATTAAATGGTCCTGTTAAAAGAGCTAAAGTTTTCTCCCATCTTAAATCTTTCAAACCAGATATATTGTTTTTACAAGAAACACATTTAAGACTGGAAGATCACAATAGAATTCGTAAGATATGGGTTAGTCAAACTTTTCATTCCAAATTTAACAGTAGATCAAGAGGTGTGGCAATTTTAATTAATAAGAGAGCACAATTTATACCTTCTGACACAATCTGTGACCCTAATGGTCGTTAAATTATTGTCTCTGGATCTCTCTTTCAAGTCTCGGTGGTTTTAGTTAACGTTTACGCTCCCAATTGGGATGATGTTCAGTTTGCAAATAGTCTCCTATCATTAATTCCCAAGCTTAATACACATCATTTGTTATTCGCTGGTGATTTGAATTGTGTTTTTGATCCTCAGCTTGACAGGTCCAGCACTAGTAGTAATGTATCTGATATGGCGAAGGCTTTTTCTCTATTTATGCAACAGAACAGCTGTGTGGATCCTTGGAGATTCTTAAACCCATTGACTAGACTATTCTCATTTTATTCCCATGTCCCTCACTCCTTTTCCAAACTAGACAATTTTTTTTTATAGACAACTTGTTTATATCAATGGTCAAGAAAGTTGAATACTCGGCTATAGTTATATCCGATCATGCACCTGTGGTGCTGGACCTGCACTTCCCTTTAAACATCAGGAAACGACCACTCTGGACATTTAATCTATTACTACGATCTAACGATAAATTCTGTAACTTTGTCTCAACTAGTATAGACGAGTTTCTGGAATCCAATAAAACGGATACAGTGTCTTACTGTAACACGGGGACGTGACGGGACTCTGGATGATCAGCTGTGACGTGACGGGACTCTGGATGATCAGCTGTGACTTGACTGGACTCATGAATAACAACGGTGACTTGACTTGGTTCATTAAGAACAACTGTGACTTGACTTGGTTCAGGAAGATAAGCTGTGATCTGATGAGGCTCTGGCAGATCAGCTGAGACTTGACTTGACTCAGCAATGGAAGCTGTGACTTTAGTTGACTCAGGGGAACCAACTGTGATTTGACCTGACTCATGAAGATCAGCTGTGACTGGACCAGACTCATGAAGATCAGCTGTGACTGGACCAGACTCATGATGATAAACTTTGGCTCGATTTGACTCATAATGATCAACTGTGACTAAACTTGACTCAGGAAGATTAGCTGTGACTTGACTTGACTCATGATCATGAACTGTAGAGACGTGAGACGTGTGGATCCATCTGCAAGCTTTTATTCAAGAGACGTGGTATAACAGGCAGGGTCGAACACTGGCAAACAGGTATATGGCGGGCAAAAACACAAGAATAGTCCTAGGGCTAGCGTAGGTCACCGATCGCAGACAGAATCACAGGGGTGAGACGAGAGGGAAAAATCCAGGAAAACAGGCAAGGATCAGAAACCGCAAAACAAGGAAAACACAGAGACTCGGAAAGGGGTACAGGCTAAACAATACTCAGCAGAGAAAGGTGGTTAGAGTGGGTGTTATATAGTGAGTGAGGTGATTAGAAACAGCTGTGTGCAATCAGTGCAGTGTGCAAATCGTGCAAAGAATGATGGGATATGTAGTCCAGGGTGCTATGCAACAGTTTGTGTTGTGCAAGAGTCAATGTAATGGAAAGGGTGACCTGTGGTGATGAATAAACGGAAATTCATGGACCGAATTCGTGACACTTACTCATTACTCTGGGAGACTTTGATAGCTTACTTGAGGGGTCAAATATTATCTTATACATATGCTAATAAAGAACGTAAGAAGGAATTGCAAGCACTCTCACAATCCATATTAGATTTAGACAGACAATATTCTGAATCGCCTACAGCCGAATAACGTAAAAAAAGAGTGGACTTGCAAACAAAGTTGAATTTTTTTTTATCCACTAATGCAGAACAATTAATAATGAGAACACGTGGTCTTTACTATGAGTATGGAGACAAATCAAGTCAGCTCTTGGCTCACCAGTTGAAACGTCAAGCCACCTCCCATCTTATTTCCCAGATAAAGGACTCCAATCAAACATTAACTTGTAACCTAAAAGAAATTAACAAGATTTTTTAAACCTTTTACTCGTTATATACTTCAGATCCAATGGATATGGAAAATTTCTTAGATAATTTAGATATTCCTACTTTACAATCAGATAAGGTGATAGATTTAGAACATGATCTCGAGATTGAAGAAATTTGTAGGGCCATTATGGCAATGAAGAGTGGGAAGTCTCCGGGCCTTGATGGGTATCCTATTGATTTTTTTAAAGAAATTTAGGGAGAAACTTACGCCAATTCTTCATGTTTTTGGGGAATCATTGGAGGCAGGCTCTTTAATGGAGACATTAAAATATTAGCTAAAGTGTTAGCATTTCGTGTAGAATGTGTCCTTCCCTCAATAATTTTCCGTCGATCAAACAGGGATTTATTAAAGGTTGGCAATCTTTTTCTAATATTCGTAGACTTGCTAACATAATGTATCTTTCTGATCCTTCTCCGCACCCGGTGGTAGTTATCTCATTGGATGCGGAGAAGGCGTTTGATCGAATTGAATGGCCCTAATTGTTTGCAGTTTTAAAAAAGTTCGGTTTTGGTAATATTTTTGTGCCTTTGGTTAAATTAATATATAATTCCCCTTCAGCTTCCATTCAGACTAATTATTCTCGATCAGACTTTTTCCCATTAACACGTGGGACTCGTCAGGGATGCCCACTGTCCCCACTCCTTTTTGCCATTGTGATTGAGCCTCTTTCAATAGCTTTGAAAACAACAACAGCGTTCCAAGGAATTAAGAACATCGTGTCTTTATATGCCGATGACCTTTTGCTTTACATCAGTGAACCTATATCTTTATTTACCCTTTTTGTGATTTATTTTATGTTTTGACCTCAGCGTAATTTGTCTCACAGAATGGCTAAATTGTTGTTGTTGTTTTCCCCCTCTCTTTTTCTCTTATATATTCATACTGTAATAATATTATTGTAATAATAATACTATTATTAGCTTCACTATGTAGTGGTATGCAATGGGTCTATGCCTTGAAAAGACGTAATAAGATGGTTTCATTTTGCCAGACACTACGCTATTTTGTTGCAACTAAGCTGTCTAGGGAAGGGATGGGGTGGGTGGGGTTGTTATAGTATAGTAAAAGTAGAAGGAAGGAAAATGTAACTTTCATTGTTTTAATGTATGTTGCTTTACTCCTTAAATAAAAATAAATAAATTATTGAGCAAAGGCAGTGAATACTTATGCACATGTGATTTAAATTTTTGTTCTATTTTAAATTTGCAAAGATTTCAAACAAACTTCTTTCACGTTGTCAT
>NW_015507338.1:84782-84990 GCF_001515645.1 Sinocyclocheilus grahami | reverse complement strand
TCACTGCGTCTCTTATGTTTTTAAATGCAGTCTGTGTGAATGGAGCTTCGGTTCTTTGTATTAAGCAATGCATCAATACATGATGCTGTTTTGTTCATAATTGTGTATGCAATTTACGAAGTTATATTACATTTGAGTTATTTTTGAGTACTATTTAAAAGAACTGTTTTCTCTGTGAATCTGTGTTAAACTGTAATGTATTTCTGTG
>NW_015507338.1:82368-82909 GCF_001515645.1 Sinocyclocheilus grahami | reverse complement strand
AGTGAGCAGCAAATTCCCTGGTTTAATATCTTTGTGTACAATTCCCTGGCTGTGCAAGTATTCAAGACCATCCAGAAGCTGGCAAAAGTACCTGAGAGAGACACGGGAAGAACAACGGAGACACAAACGTGTGATTGATGTGTGAACGACCAGCTGAGGCTCAGCAACTCTGAAAAACACTTGTCAGTAATGCATCCCGATGTAACACTCTCAAACTCTGAGGATTAAGAATGTACCTGTTTCTTTAGACTCAAACCTGTCAGTGATTTCAGTTCTTAAACATGTTAAGAGTCTGAAAAACAAACTGCAGGTTTAATTCGTAAGCTCAGTTAAAACAGACTCCATCTACATCAAGATGCCAAACACAAATCTACATACACATAATATCTGTGAGAAATAAAAACCAATGTCAAAAGGCTAAAAATAGACATGATGGAAATTTTACAACCCATCAGAGCGGCTGATAGCGACGCAGAGCCTCAGGGGTTAGTCACTAGTTTTCAGTGACGAGTGTGAGTGTGAGTTTGTGTGTGTGTGTGTG
>NW_015507338.1:77663-80341 GCF_001515645.1 Sinocyclocheilus grahami | reverse complement strand
TTTATATACTTATATATTAGTAATTAATTTTACACTACATGTTTACATGTTGACATGTTATATCATTATTATATTATTATTTTTCTTTCTGTTAATACATGTGTACTATTTGTAAGCAGTCCAGCTGCAATTGCTTTGGCAATACAAATATATAATTTTTGTCATGCCAATAAAGCACTCTTAAATTGAAATTGAAATTGAGAGAGAGTGTGTGCGCGAGAGTGTGCACGCGTGTGTGAGAGTGTGTGAGTGAGAGAGAGAGAGAGAGAGAGAGAGAGAGAGAGAGAGTGTGAGTGCGTGTGTGTGAGAGCGTGCGCGTGTGTGTGTGTGTGTGTGAGTGAGTGAGAGAGAGTGTGCGCGCATGTGCGCGAGTGTGTGTGCGCGTGTGTGAGAGTGTGCGCATGTGTGTGTGTGAGTGTGCGCGTGTGTGAGAGAGAGAGAGAGAGAGAGAGAGAGAGTGTGTTTGTGTGTGTGAGAGAGAGAGTGTGTGTGTGAGAGAGTGTGTGTGTGTGTGTGCGCGCGTGTGTTTAGCTGATGTCTGGTGTTTGCGTGCCTCACCCGTGAGCTTGAAATACAGGAAATCTCTTCTCTGTAACGCTGTCCAACATTTCCTGCATTCCACAGACACAATACTCCATCACCATATACGTGAAGCAGCGGTCAAGGAGCAAACACACAAGCAACAGCCAATCACTCAGTGACCTTACACAACACAGGCTTATCATCGCCAAATAAAACTATTAAAAACAATTAATGAAGCTGAAATACAATAAAATGTAAGTTAGATTAGATTAGAAACTAAACTAAAATTAAATTGTTGCCTTAATCCTCAATGGATGCTCTGCAGTGAATGGGTGCCGTCAGAATGAGAGTCCAAACAGCTGATAAAAACATCACAATAATCCACAGCACTCCAGTCCATCAGTGAACATCTGGAGAAGACAAAAGCTGAGACACATCCAGCATTAAGATGCTTTTAACTAAAATACATAGAGTCTATAATCCATAATAACGCTTCCTCCAGTGAAAAAGTGCATCTGCTGTTGCCTCTCGCATCAAAATCCAGCCACATATGTGTTTAGAGCTGTTTAACCGCTGCTTGATCTGTGCAGATTTCTCTCCTGATTCACACCAGAACACTGACTCACTGGAGGAAGCGTTATTATGGATTATGGACTCAATGTATTTTAGTTAAAAGCGTCTTAATGCTGGATTAGTTTCAGGTTTTGTCTTCTCCAGATGTTAACTGATGGACTGGAGTGCTGTGGATTACTTGTGGATTATTGTGATGTTTTTATCAGCTGTTTGGACTCTCATTCTGACGGCACCCATTCACTGCAGAGCATCCATTGCTGAGACACTGATGCAGTGCTACATTTCTCCAAACCTGATGAAGAAACACACTCATCCTAATCTGGGATGGCCTGAGGATGAGCACGTTTACAGCACATTTTAATGTTTGGCTGAACTACTGGTTTAAGACAGTGAGTGTAAAGCAGAGGCTGAATGCTGAGCTGACAGAACCGCATTTCTGCACCACACATGCATCCATGTGCATTCACACACACACACACACACACTCACTCTCGCACATGCACAAACACACGTGCACTCACGCTCACACACTCACGCTCACACACGCACGCTCACACACGCACGCTCACACACACACTCACACTCTCACACACACTCGCACTCTCACACACACTCGCACTCTCACACACACTCGCACTCTCACACACACTCGCACTCTCACACACACTCGCACTCTCACACACACTCGCACTCTCACACACACTCGCACTCTCACACACACTCGCACTCTCACACACACTCGCACTCTCACACACACTCGCACTCTCACACACACTCGCACTCTCACACACACTCGCACTCTCACACACACTCGCACTCTCACACACACTCGCACTCTCACACACACTCGCACTCTCACACACACTCGCACTCTCACACACACTCGCACTCTCACACACACTCGCACTCTCACACACACTCGCACTCTCACACACACTCGCACTCTCACACACACTCGCACTCTCACACACACTCGCACTCTCACACACACTCGCACTCTCACACACACTCGCACTCTCACACACACTCGCACTCTCACACACACTCGCACTCTCACACACACTCGCACTCTCACACACACTCGCACTCTCACACACACTCGCACTCTCACACACACTCGCACACACACACACACTCACTCACACTCTCACACACACTCACACTCTCACACACACTCGCACTCTCACACACACTCGCACACACACACACACACGCACAACCACACACAGACGCTCGCACACACTCACACACACTCACACACACACACACTCACACTCGCACTCACACGCACAACCACACGCACACGCAACACTATTGTTTTTGCCCCCATTTTTCATGAGCTGAACTCAAAGATCTAAGACTTTTTCTATGTACACATAAGGCCTTTTTCTCTCAAATATTGTTCACAAATCTGTTTAAATCTGTGTTAGTGAGCACTTCTCCTTTGCCGAGATAATCCATCCACCTCACAGGTGTGGCATATCAAGATGCTGATTAGACAGCATGATTATTGCACAGGTGTGCCTTAGGCTGGCCACAATAAAAGGCCACTATAAAATGTGCAGTTTTACTGTATTGGGGGT
>NW_015507338.1:77215-77540 GCF_001515645.1 Sinocyclocheilus grahami | reverse complement strand
CACACTCTCTCTCACACACTCTCTCTCACACACACACACACACACACACACTCACACTAGGGCTGTGCGATATGGACAAAAAAAACCTATCAAAAAACCTATCGCGATTTCTTTGATCAATTTTGCGATTTCGATTTTAATCACGATTTTGACACACAGACATGCTTTACAGTCATTCATGCATTCAGTGTGAGTTTGAAACATTTACAAAAGAAAACCAATTAGAACTTTATCAAAAAGCTGTAACATGTCTCTAGAACAGACATAAGGCAAAATAATCACTATGTAAAGGTGTAACAAAATGTCTCTAGAATAGACATATGGC
>NW_015507338.1:73772-76626 GCF_001515645.1 Sinocyclocheilus grahami | reverse complement strand
AAAAAAAACCTATCGCGATTTCTTTGATCAATTTTGCGATTTCGATTTTAATCACGATTTTGACACACAGACATGCTTTACAGTCATTCATGCATTCAGTGTGAGTTTGAAACATTTACAAAAGAAAACCAATTAGAACTTTATCAAAAAGCTGTAACATGTCTCTAGAACAGACATAAGGCAAAATAATCACTATGTAAAGGTGTAACAAAATGTCTCTAGAATAGACACATATGGCAGAATTTTTTTTTTTTAAGTAAATGTGTAACAAAATGTCTCTAGAATAGACCTATGGCAGAAAAAAATAATCCCGTGTCCAGGGATTTTTTTTTGCCATGCATTGGTCATAGAGCTCTTTGTGGCGTTGCCTCAGATGTTGAACTAGATTTGTTGCGCCAAGTTCACACATACTCCGTCTGCAGTGCGTATACAGTATGTGTATGCGGTGCAGAAGCAGCACGGACTCATTGTGCTTTCGCACAGCTCCTGATCCGCGGCTGTTTACCACAAACACAACATTTATCCATTATTTTGATTTCAAATCCAAATGTTTCTGAAAATGCTTTTTCAGCATTTTGATTATCTTTGAACACAGTCCAGTAATACAATCTTTCATAGACATTCATGTTTAAACTCAATAAATTTAACTACCACCACGAGTGCCATCTATTATTGCCTTGTTTATCTAAAAGTGCACTTTTCCTTGTTTTAAATCTAGCCAAAAAGCCATGTGTTGACTGAAACAGTAGACTTTAATTATATGCATTTATGGTGTAATTACTAAATTTCCGTGTCAATCCATGTTAATTTTTACAGTGAAAAATGCACTGTCACTTTAATTTAGCGCGTGCAGCACAGCAGAAATAGACATGACTGCTGCAGACGCACCGCTCCTGGAGCGCACTGCCGGACCGCAATCGCATGCAGTGTGAACGCTCTGATCCGTTAACATGGGCACCGAAAAAATACACACCACAGACGGAGTGTGTGAACCTGGCGTTACATTTGTATGCCCGCCCGGTCTGTTCTCGTGCTCCATTTAGGCGCGCTGCATTCTGATTGGTTCGGATAGCATACTGCGGGAGGTCAGGGGCACGAAAAATAGTGCTGTAAATCGATTTAGAACTCAAATCGCGATTTTATGACGATTTCGATTAATCGCACAGCCCTAACTCTCAGGCACACTCACACTCTCTCAGACACACACTCTCAGACACACACACACACTCTCTCTCAGACATTCACACACGCTCAGACATTCAGATACACTCTCACACACTCAGATACACACTCTCACACACACTCACACTCACACACACACACACACTCTCTCTCACACACACACACACACTCTCTCTCAGACACTCACACACACTCAGACACACACACACACACACACTCTCTCTCAGACACTCAGATACACTCTCACACACACTCTCACACACACACTCACACACACACTCCACACGCTCTCTCTCACACACACACTCACTCTCACACACACACACACACTCTCTCTCACACACACACACACACTCTCTCTCAGACACTCACACACACTCAGACACACACACACACACACACTCTCTCTCAGACACTCAGATACTCGCTCTCAGACACACTCTCAGACACACTCTCAGACACACTCTCAGACACACACTCTCAGACACACACTCTCAGACACACTCTCAGACACACTCTCAGACACACTGTGTAAAAGGATATATTTTCTGCTTCTCTTCGTTGTACAGCACATCCACCAGCTGGATGATGTTTTTGTGCTGTAATCGTCTCAGCAGCTGAATCTCCCTGCAGAACAACAGAAGACACACACATCTATTAAACACACACACCTCCCATTAATGAACGCATCCTAAAAACACTGACGGATCATTCAACACACATCACTGATCCAGGCCCAAACATATTTATGAGATGAAAACACTAAAGGCCTAACTGATCACCGCTTGTCAACACACTAAACCAGTTGGTTTGTAAAGTAATGTAAGGTTTTAGGAGGTTGTGCTACAACAGACTGACACAAACATTTGCATAGTGAACATTCAAGAGAAATCATGAAATTATTCAAATAAACCTGATGAAAAGCGTGAGAGAGCTGTGCAGTAACCAGCAGAGCTCTGAGAACAGAGACGGGCCGTGTTTCCACTCGACTAAAATAGCTGCAGGCTGATGCAAACACACACTAGCGCACACGCATGAGTTATCTGACCCAGTGTTTCCCAACCTTTTTTTAGTCGCGGCACCCTTTGGAAATTTTAACAAACTTGTGGCACCCTACAAAATTAATTTTGTCACAATATTTGAATCTCTAACTTCGATGTGATAATTTGAAAAGTATAGATATTCGGTACAACAGGGAAGAACTGCAGAATATAATGTCTTACAGATATTTTTAATATTATTAAAACATTTTGTCCATCAATGGAGGAAATCAGTAGGCTAATTTCTAATGAAGAGACCAATGTATATGACAGATTTTAATGTAGGCTTTTCTTCATATGTAAACATTAGTTAATTACCATTATAACTAGCTATCTCACAAGTGTTTGCTCACTCAGTGTTTTACAGCGGGGTAATTGTGGTGCAGTAGCACGAGATAGCTTGATTTCAAACTTTGAATTGAATAAAAAATGACAAGTAAGCAGTCAGTAATAAAATAAGAACTAATAAAGAAATTAATAATGATGGCACAAATAGAAAAATAATGACAGGAATTTGAATTAAATAAATAGCTTTTTAGTTTTTCAGGTAGATATAACAGTAGGGTTAAGATATTTAACATTTTTTTTACCAATTATCCAAATAATGTTTAGTCCTAGAAAGCTATTATTAT